>NC_090753.1:66067437-66197437 GCF_036898095.1 Palaemon carinicauda
TAAACCATCCTATTGGAAGCCCAAGTTTGGTGAATAAATAATTTATATAGGAAATATGTATTTTAATGTTACTGTAAACAAAATTTTTTATTTTTCCTAGTTTCCTTTCCTCACTGGGCTATTTTTCCCTATTGGAGCCCCTGGGTTTATAGCATCCTGTTTTTCCAACTAGGGTTGTAGCTTATCAAATGATAATAATAATAATAATAATAATAATAATAATAATGAGCAAACTAGAAAATCCTAACATAACCTAACATTAAGGAGCGGCTTATGCAGTGTTAAAGATTGCTAATTTGGAAGATGTAGTCAAATATAGGATAAATGAGCTCTCATTGCTTATGGTGTAGGTTGAGAATTTCTCAATAAACTGATGGACGATATTTTTTCATGTGTGATATTAGTTAGCAACTTTATTTTTTGTTCGATCCATTCATTTATTCTTTGAAATCTTATATCAGAATCCAATCTTGTGTGATTTACATTAGGTGAATAAACTTAAATTAATATTATTTCTGGATTTCTGAACTTGTATAAATTAATTACCATTTACAGGAATTATATTTTCTACTGTTTATACTGTAATTTTCACCCTTAATGTTTGTGCAAATGTCCATGCATTATTGGTTTCATGCTTATATTTCTATTACTGTACATGTATCATGAATGAAGGTTGATATTAGTCCCTTGTTTTGGATATTTCTCAATTCTATAGAAATAGTGTACTTTTCCATCCATCTATATTTCGTACATATCACTGTGAATATAGGCCATATGTCATTTAATTTTCATACATTATTTGAATTTGTTGCATGTTCTTACCATATTTAAATATTTTCTATAGGCTATTATGTTTTGAATAGGCCCTAATGGTTAAAATGACTTTTCAAGTATGTAAAGCATGAGCATGAAAAACAAGTCTGGGTGTTATAAATTGTTATAAGTTGTTGCATTTTGTTGTAAAACCTGTATTACTATTACATCGGGGCACGTGCACACCAAGATTGCTCCGGGCTGGGCTCGATCTGGTCCCAAGAGGGATATGTTACATGTAGGACCAAAACACGAGTAGGGTTAAGTTTATGCCAATATTCGCGTAAGGTGCTGACCATGAGGGTTTTTTTCTTTGATAATTTATGGGAAATCTATAGGGGCACTCAGTAGAGTGCAGACCTCCACCGCGGCAGCTTATTTCTCGACCTTTTGCTTAACGTTAACCTTGACCTTTAACCTTAACATGTGTTAATTGGCATGGATTTTCATACACTCAAATATGAACCAAGTTTGAAATCTTTGTGACAACAATTTCCAAATTTTTGGCTGATTACATGAATTGGACATTGTGCTTGACAATGACCTTGAGTTTAACCCTGACCTTCCAAAATTTAATAATTTCCATCTTTTTACATAACAGTTAATCCTTGCAAGTTTATTTACTCTACGATTAAAATTGTGACCAGAAATCTATTCACAAGCAAACACACAAACAGGGGTGAAAACATAACCTCCTACCAACTTGGTTGGCAGAAGTAATTAAGAGTTGGTGTTGTATTTATGTAAATTTTGGGAAGAAGAGTTTTGAATTGCAATTTTATCATTGTATTTGTGAGAGTTCATGATTACTCTTTACTGTACTTATGTGCTATTTTCATGTGCTTTTGGTAATTTTGCTGTTATGCCATCTTGGCCTAACATTTTCAACCTAATATTTATGCCATAAGTACCTGGATGTCTTCATATTTCAACTATATTTAAGAGTCTCTTCACTTACACTATGGTTCTTATGTGTATGAGAAGAGCTTACCCCAAAATAGAATAATTTTATCCATATACAAAATCAGACCTGAAACTAATTTGCATCAATTTTATAGTAATCCAGTCTACTGATGAATAATGGCATATGCCCAAAATAGATTAGTTTAATAGCAAATACTCAATTTTGTTTTGTTTTTGGATACAGATGTATAGCCTCCAGTCATAGAGTAATTTTCAAACTTATGATAAGGAATGCATTGGTTTGTGGAATGTTAAGGGGAAGACACGGACATCCTCCCTTCATGCCAGACAGAATATGGTGTGCAAGCTGAGGATGGAGGGAATGTCTTTTTCTTCTATAAATTTCAGTGCTCTAGGTTAGGTTCTTGCTCCTGGTCAGAAATGCCTGAGTATCTCTGGTAGTGTAGGTTTGAACACCTCTATGTGATTTATATGACTTTTTTTGCCCCAGTAGGATAGGTTAGGTAGAGTTGTACCAGGTTAGATCGAGTTGGAATACATCAATAGTTAACATCTAGATTAAAAAGAGTTCTTGTTTCTCTTTCCGCAAAATAATTTAGTATTCACTTTTATCAATTAATAGAAAGGTGCAAAATGTCTAAGCTTAATTCTTAGTATCGAAATGAAAATCATAAATTTTAATTTTTTTTTTTTTTTTTCACATTTGTCACAAACTCAAGCCAGTTCCCAAGCGAGATTGTTTGGTGTTCCTCTTCTGCACCGTTCACCCCTCACCAACACCCCCACCCCTAGTTTAACACCCCTCACCCCTTGATAACAGCTCCACCCCTCGATAATGCCTCCACCCCTAGTTAAAACCCCTCACCCCTCAATAACTCCCAACCCCATTCGAACACCCCCACCCTTAGTTAATATCCCCACCCTAAGTTAACACCCCTCACCCCTCAATAACACCCCCACCCCTCAATAACACGTCCACCCCCCTAGTTAACACCCCCACCCTTAGTTGACACCCCTCACCAACACCCCCACTCTTATTTAACACCCGTCACACCTCAATAACACCCCCACCCATACTTTAAATCCTGCATCCCTCGATAACACCCCAACCTTTCTCTAACACCCCCACCCCTAGTTATAACCCCTCAACCCTCAATAACACCCCACCCTCTCTCCAACACCCCCACCCCTAGTTAAAACCCCTCACCCCTCAATAACACCCCACCCTCTCTCTCCAACACCCCCACCCCTAGTTAAAACCCCTCACCCCTCAATAACACCCCACCCCTTCTCCAACACCCCCACCTGCATCCCTCGATAACACCCCAACCTTTCTCTAACACCCCCACCCCTAGTTATAACCCCTCACCCCTCAATAACACCCCACCCTCTCTCCAACATCCCCACCCCTAGTTAAAACCCCTCACCCCTCAATAACACCCCACCCCTTCTCCAACACCCCCACCCCTAGTTAAAACCCCTCACCCCTCAATAACAACCCACCCCCTCTCCAACACTCACACCCATAGTAAACACCCCACACCCCTCTTGAAAACCCCCTCACCCCTCAATAACAATCCACCCCCTCTCCAACACCCCCACCCCTAGTAAACATCCCACACCCCTCATGAAAACCCCCTCACCCCTCAATAACACCTCCACCCCTACTTAAAATCCCCTGAGGTCACCACACGACCCTCCAAACTCATTAAGGAAACGGTGCAAGCAGTAGATGGGAAAATTAATCTGCATCCTCACACCATAAACATGGATGTGCATTTTTGTTTTTTAATAATACTAAAAGATAATGATAATAAGGATAATAAGACGGTGATTGATAAATAAAGATGGGAGAAGTTAAAGATCTCAATAATCTTGACCCCTTTTGAATAGGGGAAGGACAAGTATAAAGAATTATTGCTCTTATTAATCAAAGGAATATCGTTATTAATCTGAAAATATTTACCCGTTCCTGAATGAAGGCAATATATTATCGAACTTAAAATTGGATGTTGAAACTTTTTGAAATGTTTCAAAGGATTGATTAATATCCTAAAAAGAAAATGTAGATAGATAATGATGGAAATAATTAAAGAGGGATCAAGGTACTGATAATAATGTTTTGTGAATAGAGCAAAGCTAACTTTTAAATACAAAAACATCAACTGTGTCGTCTTTGAGATATATATATATATATATATATATATATATATATATATATATATATATATATATATATATATATATATATATATATATATATATATATGTATATATATATATATATATATATATATATATATATATATATATATATATATATATGTATATATATATATATATATATATATATATATATATATATATATATATATATATATATATATATATATATATATATATATATATATATATATACATATGTATATATATACATATGTACAGTATATATATACATATGTATATATACATATGTATATATACATATGTATATATACATATGTATATATATATATATATATATATGTATATATATATTTGTATATATATATATATATATATATATATATATATATATATATATATATATATATATATATATATATATATATTTATTTATTTATTTATTTATATTTATAAATATAAATATCGATTTGACAATATGCATTTAATCTGAACAATAATAATCTCATCTTGATACTGCTTAACCTGTTATATTGCTCAAATATTTACTTGAATTTCAAAATATTGATATTTTTGATGAAGCTTACTTAGAAATCAGTTTTTTTTTGTGACAGTTTCCCATCAAGATTTACATACAAATCAATATTGAGAGTTAACCAAAGCTGCTATAAACCAGTTTAGGCTTTCAAAACAAACAAGTTTTGTTTAAGGCGATTATCTGTAAAATCACGGTTTCAGGGATAATTTTATCAATAGAAAATCCAGTTCGAATGCCTACATTCAAATAAAGAATACCTGTTAAAGTTGCATGAATTGCAAATTAACTCTGTCTCAGGCCTATTGCTTCAATACATTGCAAACTAATTCTCTTTGTTTTAGGCCTATTACACAAATAAAGACTAAGGACACTTTGTATTAAGAAATCATAACTCAACTCCAGCCTAAATTTAAAATGAACTTTATCCATCACAAGCACAAATCATGACCAAACAGCATTATTACAGTAAGCCTCACCAGGGAAGCAATACTGATTGAGTCTTGAATATCCCAAATTTTATATCAGCTTCTCAGTAATGTCTCGAGTTTAGTTATGTCATTGGTTTTTGTCTTGTAAGGAGTAGGCTAGTTTCTAAATGTTCCAAGTCTGTTTGAAGTTGGTTGGAGATAAGCATTTAACATAGTTAAAACACTTAATATGTCAATCAGTAACATGATCCATAAAGGATATTTGAGTATATCAGTCTTCTATTTAGTGTCAAAGGTTTAAAGGCCACTCATGAATGGCAGAGGCAAAGGACACTGACAGTGCCCTAGCTAGCAGGACATACTCTAGAGACTGCCATATATACATATGATCAGCGCCCAAGCCCCTTCTCCACACAAGCTAGGACCAGGCAGGGCCAGGTAAAGGCTGTTGATGACTCAGCAGGTAGATTTATAGAGTCCCCCAAACCCCCTGTCTTTAGCTCACAAGGATGATAAGGTTGTATACACTACAAGAAACAATTGAGCTTGGCCAGGACTTGAACCCCAGTCTGGCAGAACACCAGGCAGGGACGTTTCCAATAGGCCATCACAGTATAATGATCTGTGTTAACTGGATATCAAATTTAGCAACAAGTTGGTTTGTTGGGTAGTTGTATTGTTCTTGCTTAAATTCTTGTGCAGGATGTGTTTTACTATGCTAGCGATATTCTTTGACTTATTTCAGAAGCAAGTCTTCTGAAAGCTATTTAGGTTTTATAAGGATACTTTGCTTCTATGGTCTTGAATTGAATATTCTTGTATTCGTTATTTATAATAAACAATATCGTCATCAATGACCTATCGGTGTTAGGATGTCAAAAAACTTTAAATCAATCGATCTCAGCTCCTTTTCAAGGTAATTGTTTTAAACTTATATCTTTAGGTATAACCATTTTCTGTGACTAGGCTTAAACTGAATAGTTTGGCAGATTATTTACACATTCTCTTCTTTCACCACACATCTGAACATGTAAGTACAGTATACTGTACTACACTTTCACTTAAGTGGGTAGCTATTTTAACTAGCTGGTGAGCTTTGGTAAGGGTAGATGACATTATTTAGCTAAGCTAAGCTGCTTTTATAGGTCCTTTACAAATAAAAAGTGTTCTTTCCGGTTTTTGTTAGTGCCCTAGCCTCTATACCAAGGCCTTTCACTGTTTAGAGGTACACCTGTAGAGTTGTTTTCCTTGAGGGTACACTCAAGCACACTTTTTCTGTCAATTTGCTCTTCCTCTTTTTAAACAGCATTTGTTCCGTAACCGAAATACAAACCACGCTATTTACATTGGGTTTACCTTTTAGCGTAGCTGAAATGGCGAGCCATTAGAATTTAATGAGGGTGTATTACCCCCGCGCTAGTTAGCGGGGGGGGGGGGGGGGTAGGGGAGTGGTAGCTAGCTACCCCTCCCCCCCCCCCCCTCACACACCGGTGAAGCTCACTTTCACTTTTGGCTCAGACTGGGACAGACGTCTCTGTCTTTGTCCTTGCTTGGCAGCCATTGTTTGTTTTGTCTTTACTTAATCACTTACTTTTCTTTTACTCAATATATATGTAAACATTTTTTCATGTTTGTATTTATATTTGAGTATAGAAATCAGTAAGTTTCCTTTTCAGAGATTTGTGCTTGTGTGTGTAGTGTACGATATCTCCGTGGAGCCCTTGGCAGTTTAGGCCACCACGGTGTAATTTTGTGGGTTGCGATCGAGTTTGACTTCGGTCTTTCTCTCTCTCTCTCTTGAGGTCGTTCACCCTTTTACTACGTTACTACGCCTTTTGTAGCTTCCTTCCTGTGTGGGGGGGTTGCTACGCCGTACGTTTTGTCTCGACTAGTTTATGAATCTAATTGTATTTGTTATTTTTTCAGCTTTGTAGAACAATTCCTTTCGGGGTTTTCGTTCTTTCTTTAGTGTTCATTCATTTTTAATTTACATAATTACATAGTTACAAAATTATAATTGTTATAATTCTGTTTTGGTTACAGCTCTCCTTCCGTGAGTGTAAGTGGTTGTGAGGGCACGTGCCTGTTGTGTAATTCTTGTTTTCCTTTCCCTCGGGATTCCTCTTCGGAGCCTTCCCGGGGGAATGAATGAGTACTAATGATTTTTGGGCTTAAGCCATGTCGTCCTGATGGAAGTTCCTAAAGGGTAGCTTCCTTGGGTATATTATAACTACGGCGATATTCCCAGAGAATTTACCTTAAGGTACCCAGAATTCTAACTCCTGGAGCGAATATCCCCAATAAAAGAACCAGGGATATCGCGAAATATCAGAGGACGTATTCTTGACACGCCACATGGCAATCTGCACCCCGAACAGAGTTAACACTTCGAAGGGGTCAATTGGCAAGATAAAGAAAACGAGAAAGAAAGGAGAGCCGCTCGCAAGGTATCTCTCCTCTCCCGTTTCGTAAGCGTGCATTGCGCCGCTCACGGCGCCATCTGTATTCCTTTTTGCGTAGCTCAACAACTCGGTGTTTTTTCCCTGTGTTTCTCGCAATTCTTGGATTATTTCAACTTATAATGCTTTCTCCAACTTCTTCTGCTTCTGATAAGTTGAGTATTATTTCTTTTATGTATAAATGTAAGCTCTTGGTAATTTTAAAAGTGATTTGATAGTGATGTCATTGTTACAAGAGCTGTTGCCTACCGGAGGCGTCCTGGACGCTGTCGGTCGCTAGGTATGAGTTATTTAGTTAGCCAGAGCGACGTTCCCGGCTGTTTTGCTTTAATAATTTTAGCTGTTTAGCATTACAGTGAACCCTCGCTACTTCGCGGTTCGACCATCGCGGATTCACCACTTCGCGGATTTTTTCCATAACCCATATATGTACAGTAATATATATATATATATATATATATATATATATATATATATATATATATATATATATATGTATATATATATATATATATATATATATATATATATATATATATATATATATATATATATATATATATATATATATATATATATATATATATATATATATATATGTATGCATGTATTTATGTATATATGTAGGTATGTATATGTGTATACATATAAATATATATATATATATATATATATACACACACACACACACACATATATATATATATATATATATATATATATATATATATATATATATATATATATATATATATATATATATATATATATATATCTAAAGTAGGAAGATGTGATGTAGTTCTAAGGGAAAAGTATGGGAAATATGTCTGGGTAATAAGCAAAGCTCTACCTCCAGTTTGTTTCTACATTATGATCAGAGATAAATGTAAACAAAACATTGGTTGCCATTTTTTATCGTGCTTTTTAGCATGTTTAGGAAATGCATGATATAAAATCACCTTTAATATTTGTGCCTGTTTTAGTTTAGGGTACTGTAGTACATGCATTAAGTGTTCTGTACATTAAAGGGTAGTTTGTTAACAGTACTACGTACAAGGGAAGGTTTTAAAAGTCTGAATATACATGTTGAATAAATAGGTAAATATGGTGTCACTACTTCGCGGATTTTCACCTATCGCGGCCGCGACTGGAACCTATCTACCGCGATAAACGAGGGTTCACTGTACATAGGATTTCTTTATATGATGCTTTGAGTATTTTTGTTTTGGCGAAGGATTTGCCGATTCTGGCCTACGCTAGACCTTGTAGCCTAGTCGTTTGGCCCTAGTACTTTCCTGCATGATATTCAGATTTCCGAGTGTTTTAAAATTTTATTGAAGCTTTAGGCAGTTTTATACATTTAAGATTATGTTGATTTCTTCCAAGATAGTATACGAGTGAGTTTCGGTGATTTAGGTAATCGATTCTCTTTGCGCCTAGGCTAGTTGTCTATGGGGCCTTAGTATACTTTTTCACACTCCCCGGTTGCTCTCTTCTCTTCAGAGAAGGTGTGCAATCCCTTTCCCTCTGTTTAAGCCTTGGGCTTAACCCCAATGGTTTATCTGAATTGACTTTAGATACAACTATATTAGGGTGTTTCTGTTCCTTCCTGTTTCCAGTAAGTCTGGCTTCAGGGAGGGGGCAGGACATCAGAGTTCTTAGTCTGAGTCTGTTGATGTCTAGCTTGTGGTTGAGATTCCCTCGCTAGACTGATAACAGACATAGGAGGCTTAGCCTCCTTAGTTCACTTTTGAAGGTTTCTGTACAAGATGATTCCTTCTTCTTGTAATCTAGCAGACTAGTCCTGTGTTGTTGTTCTCGGTGTGGAGGATAAGATCCTCTTTTCTGTGAATAACAACGCCTTCCTTGCTTTGGTTCCGAGGGAGTTGGCAAGTATTGCTGGCCTCCCTCTTCGGATCTCCCCTGGCTAAGATGAGTTTTCTTGGCTGCGGGTGATTCATTATTAGAGCAAGGCTGGCAGGACCCTCTTCTCCCTTTCCCCCTCTGTCCTTTGTAATGGCCTAGCCATTGCATTCCTGTCCGTCATTCTACATCTGTACCTAGCATAGGTTAGGATGTGGGGTTGACTCAGTCCCTTGCCGGCCGGCACGCACTGCCGGCCGGCAAGGGTCTTCTGCTTTGAGTGCTGCCCGGACCTCCCTTGGTCTCTCATCCATGTTTGTCTGTAGAGCCAGATGGCATTGGTCAGGAAGCCTGAAGTTATATTCTCCCCTTCCTTATGTGCACTCTTTCGGGTTGCCGGGTTATGAGGTAGTACAGTCTCTTATCCCGGCATCCATTCTGTTTTTCTTCTAGTGTTGTACTCTAGCCCGGCTACCGACCTGAGTGGCCGGCAGCCGGGCAGTCGGACTTCTCTGGTTCTTTTGCTGCCGGCCGGCATTGGTTGTATACCTTTGCCGGCCGGCTATATATCACACCATTGTCTGCTGGCCGCTACGATTGGTGGCCGGCAGCCGGGTGCTATCTTGTGTAGTGGCCGGCCGGCAGTCATTGCCGGCCGGCACATGCATTTGAACCAGCGTTCTTCCACCTTATAGTTCTTATGTAGTATACTTTGGAACTAGTTAAGGTGTGTGCCGTGCCGGCCGGCACATCACCTGCTATACCATAGTCAGTATTTTTCAGTATAGTATATACTGTAGGGAGAAAACTATAGTATAGTATTTGTTACAACACTAAGTTTTTCTAACACTTTTGTGTTGTCTCGCACAACCCTTTGGTGTAACCTTACAGATAAAGAAAGTGAGTTCTTTCTTGTCTACTATCCAGCATTTTAAAATCATTTTTTGGGTGTGAGCTACACCTGTTTCCTCTGGAAACTATTTATTGGTTGTTCTAGGATAGATTGACCATACGATTTTATTATCTGGAAGGTTGCAGCAATTGACTGTGCGGGAAATACAAGTGTGTGTCTTTCCTTTCTAGTTTAGTTGTGCTAAGCTATGTATATCCAGTGATACGTAGTTCACTTGATACTCATGGATTTTTCTTCTCTTTACAGGAGGACCATCCAAAGTGTGGAAGCGTTTTCTGCAACGTCCGCAGCAAGAACTTCTGCGGACATGATTTGTGTAGGAGGCACGCAGCATGGGCAGTCTCCAAAGGTGATCTCCGGTATTGGGACCCGCAGGTATGTACCGTGTGCACAAACCTGATTACTGAGGCTTTTGATTCCCCTAAGACGGCGGAGTCTAGGGACGCAGCAAGGGAAAAGCTTCGTACCTGGGTAAGGGGCTTTCAGAAGAACACTTCTGGGCCTTATCTTCCAAGTGAGAAGATGAGGGCTTACCTTTTCCCCAGGGCGTCAGCTGATGCAGTGATTCCCCAGCCCCAAGTGGAGATACCAGTGGTTCAGATCCCTGTGGATTCTGAAGTCGCGGACGTCCTGCAGGACATCCAATTGGACGATAGGATGTCGGAGGTGTCCGAGCGTCTGGAAGATGACCATCTGGCAGAAGACCAGGATGAAGAGCAGGCTCCAGACAATGAAGAGGAAGAGGTCGACGAGGTGTCGGCTACTCCGGTTCAGGCCACTGAACCTATTCCCTCAACATCGTCCTCTCTCCCAGATGAGCTGGGAAAGACCCTTTCTTCCATCGTTGGAATGTTCCAAGGAATGATCCAACAGATGCAGAGGGAGAATAATGAGAAGGCGGCTGCAATGGAGCTGGAGATGCGGAGACTTGCAGCATCACGTGGGCCCCAGAAGAAGCTCAGCGTGAAAGACCTTCCCTTGTGCTCAGATGTTAACCCTTGGAAGTATGCTGAGCACATGCCTATGACGACGGGAAAAATCGTCATTTCGGAGAAGTTGGGCTCAGTCCCCCTTGAGGAGATGGAATTCTGGCCCAGCAAGGAGTCGTATCCGGACTGTTATGTCCGTCTAAGGAAGGAACCAGCCTCAAAGGAAGAAACAGAGCCGAAGGAGGTCATAGTTTTGGACCACACTAAGGCTCAAGCTTTATTGTCAAGCTTGATGAAAGAGAGGGGCTTCTCAAACTCGAAGGTACCTGCTTTGAGTAAGAAGCACCCTTCCTTTGTGTCCTCTCCTTCTAGAGCCTTCCCCTTTATGGAGAAAGGGTTTACGGCTGTGCTGAAAGCAGTCGAGGCAGGTAAGCCATGCCCCTCCTTGGAGGAGTGTAAACCTCTGTCTTTGGCCCTACCCATGGACCACAAGGACTGGAAGGACGTCCATCTTACCTTCTCAGTCGGGAAGTTGGAGGTTGATATTGCCGGACGTCAGTTCGGTGAGAACCTCCCTAAGCTGTCTGACTTTCTTTTGCGAAGGGAACTTGAGACAAAAGAAAGACTTGCTGCCTCAATGTCTCATCAAACAACTCTGGAGACAATGGCAAGTGACCCCAAGGTCCATGAGATGTTCATGGTAGTGACTAAGACACACCTAGTCACAGTGACGAAGGATTTTTATAGCTTCGTCAAAGCTAGGAGGGCTTGTAGGGAGTTCGTGTTCGCCTCGGCTGCGGTGAGGCACGAGCCTAGGAAGCTAATCTCCTCCAACATTTAGGGCAAAGACCTCTTCCCTAGTGAAGGGGTCAAGGAGGTTGTAGATAAGGCCGCCACAGAGAATAGAAACCTTCTCCAGAAGTGGGGCCTATCCCTCAAGAGAAAGTCTTCCCCAGATGAGGGTCCCCAACCAAAGAGGAAGACTAAGAGGACTAGGCTACCCTCTCGGCCAGCCAAGCCATTTGGACAGCAGCAGCAACAGCAATTTCCTATGCCTACAGTGCCCCAGATGGTGGCACAAACCCCGACCACGTACCAGTGGGTACCCCAAGCCGTGTCGACGCAGTCTCCGGCATTTAACCCAGCGTTCGAAGGGCAGTCAACTACCTTTCGAGCGAAGCTTAGAGGAGCAGCCAGAGGTTCCTCTAGATGCCCCTCAAGGGGGAGGGGATTCAGGGGTGGTCACGGTCAAGGAGGCAAGGCCTCAGGGCAACAGCAGTCAAAGGGAGATGATACCGGTAGGAGGGAGACTTCAGAATTTTCGGGATCGGTGGACCTTCGATCCCTGGGCCCACAGCCTACTCAAGAATGGACTGGGTTGGAGCTGGTACAGCACTCCACCCCCGTGCTCTTGAATTTTCCAACACTCCACCCCCTTTCTGGAGGAGTACATTCAAGAACTGTTGGAGAAAAGGGTAATCCGAAGGGTAAAGTCCATCAAATTCCAAGGGCGGCTGTTTTGTGTTCCCAAGAAGGACTCAGAAAAACTCAGAGTCATTCTGGACTTGTCGCCACTCAACAAGTTCATTGTGAACTGCAAGTTCAAGATGCTAACACTGCAACACATAAGGACCTTACTGCTCAAGAGGGCATTTACCGTCTCTATAGATTTGTCAGACGCCTATTGGCACGTTCCAATCAATCGTTAACTCTCCCCCTACCTAGGGTTCAAGCTACATCGAAGACTCTACGCCTTCAGAGCCATGCCATTCGGGCTAAACATATCCCCAAGGATCTTCACAAAGCTTGCGAGCGTAGCTCTCAAACAATTACGCCTAAAGGGAATCCAGGTGGTAGCCTACCTGGACGACTGGCTAGTGTGGGCAGCATCCAAGACAGAATGTTTGCAAGCTTCCCTACAGGTGATCCAGTTCCTAGAGTATCTAGGCTTCAAGATCAACAGAAAAAAGTCTCGACTTTCTCCATCTCAAAAGTTCCAGTGGTTGGGAATCCACTGGGACCTAGTGTCACACCAACTCTCCATCCCGGCGAAGAAGAGGAAGGAGATAGCTGGTTCTGTCAAGAGACTTCTGGATTCCGAAAGGATATCAAGACGCGAACAGGAGAGAGTGCTGGGTTCTCTCCAGTTTGCCTCAGTAACAGACCCGGTGCTAAGAGCACAGCCAAAGGATGCAACCGGAGTTTGGAGAAGTTATGTATCAAACGCGTGAAGAGATCTGATAAGACCAGTTCCGCTTCGTCTACGTACGCTTCTCAGGCCTTGGTCCCAAGTCAGGCGACTAAAGAAGTCGGTACTTCTTCAGCCACCTCCCCTCTCGTTGACTATTCACACAGACGCCTCGAAGGAGGGGTGGGGAGGTCATTCTCATCGGAAGAAGGCCCAAGGGACTTGGTCCAATCTATTCAAGACATTTCACATAAACTTTCTGGAAGCTATGGCAGTACTCCTTACCTTGAAGAAAGTCTCCCCTCGTCGCTCGATCCACATAAGGTTGGTGCTGGACAGCGAGGTGATTGTGAGATGCTTGAATGGACAAGGATCGAGGTCACCACCACTCAACCAGGTGATGTTGGCCATCTTTCGACTGGCGGAAAAGAAGAAGTGGTACCTGTTGGCAGTTCACCTTCAAGGAGTCCGCAATGTAACAGCGGACGCTCTATCCAGGTTCACACCGATAGAGTCGGAATGGTCCCTAGACGCAGGATCATTCTCCTTCATCTTGAGTCAAGTCCCAGAACTGCAGATAGACCTCTTTGCGACGAAAGACAACAAGAAGTTACCCCTTTACGTGTCCCCGTACGAGGATCCCTTGGCGGAAGCAGTGGACGCGATGTCCCTCGACTGGAACAGATGGTCCAGGATTTACCTGTTCCCTCCTCACAACCTTCTGTTGAGGGTCCTCAACAAACTGAGATCTTTCAAGGGAGTAGCGGCAATAGTGGCTCACAGGTGGCCGAACAGCGTGTGGTTCCCTCTGGCATTGGAACTACGGCTGAAGTGTCTACCGTTACCAGATCCAGTGCTGACCCAGCGAGTTCAGAAGTCGACTGTCTGCGCTTCATCACAGAAAACCCGGAACCTGCAGCTCATGATTTTCTCTCCCTAGCGGTGAGAAAACGTTTCGGGATTTCGAAAGACAGTATAGACTTCCTTGAGGAATATAAATGCAAATCTACTAGAAGGCAATATGAGTCATCTTGGAGAAAATGGGTGGCCTTTGTCAAGGCGAAGAATCCGCAAAAGATCTCGACAGACTTCTGCTTATCTTTCTTCATCCACCTCCATGGTCAAGGGTTAGCAGCCAACACAATATCAACGTGTAAATCTGCTTTGACAAGTCCCATTTTATATGCCTTCCAGGTCGACCTCGCTAACGATATTTTTAATAAAATTCCGAAAGCCTGTGCTAGGCTCAGATCGTCAGCACCTCCAAAGCCCATTTCATGGTCTTTAGATAAAGTTCTTCATTTCGCTTCGCTGTTGAACAATGAGGAGTGTGCTTTAAAGGATTTGACCCAAAAAGTTATTTTCCTATTTGCACTCGCGTCGGGGGCCAGGGTTAGTGAAATTGTAGCCCTCTCGAGAGAGGAGGGTCGTGTTCAGTTCTTAGATGGGGGAAAACTGAACCTGTTTCCGGATCCTACGTTTCTCGCCAAGAACGAGTTACCCACCAACAGGTGGGGTCCCTGGAGAATCTGCCCTCTGAAAGAAGATGCATCTCTATGTCCAGTGGAATGCCTAAAGGTCTATCTTCGTAGAACTTCAGACTTCAGGGGTGGTCAACTATTCAGGGGAGAAACATCAGGCTCAAATTTATCACTGAAACAACTTAGGGCGAAAATCACCTATTTTATTCGCTGAGCGGATCCAGTCAGTACACCCGCAGGTCACGATCCGAGGAAAGTTGCCTCATCCTTAAATTTCTTTAATTGTATGGATTTTGAACATCTTCGTTCATACACTGGCTGGAAGTCTTCCAGAGTGTTCTTTCATCACTATCCGAAGCAAGTGGAGCAACTAAAGAGGTCTGTGGTAGCAGTGGGTTGTGTCGTTAACCCTGCTGTTTAACTCTGCGAGGAACAGTGGATTTAATTGGGACGATTAATTCCGGGGTGAGTGTGTAGTTATGAACTGTTCTACAAACTAAGTGTTAGGGCACTGGGTTGCCCACATTGACTGTTCCACTTTCAAAGGTGAACCTAGCATAAGTGCAGACGTGTGCCGAGCGTTTCCAACGCTAATGTAACTGATTAGTAATACAGACTTTTATAATTTTGATACCTCGGTATGTTAAAAGTGGCGCTAATGTTTTTCTTTCAGATAAACAAGTTTCTGTTTACTATCATGCTTATGCTTATTTGTTGGTTATCCTCCTCTTATATATATATAATGGTTGTTTAACCTCTTTTATTTATTGTTTGTCAATAAACTAGGTCTTGGGAACCTTGCGTCTCCTTCACCTGTGTCAATTTATTTGAAATAATTTTGCATTACGTTCTATGTATATTTATCTGGGATAATTCTAATAGATTGTTCCTTTATGCAAGCATTCTTTGCATTGGTTTATGCTTTCCCTTGGCGGGAGGACTCCATGCCCTGAGGGGACGGTGGCGGATATGCAAGTTTTCCGCCTACTCGGATATAAACCTTTGTCCAATCCAGTATTGAACGGAGAACTGGTCGATATTTCATATTGACTCGGTGGTTCTTTGCAAACTATGCTTTACATGATATAGGGTGAGACCACTATATTGGCTTGCCTGTTATTCATACATAGGTATATGTACTCTTCGAGACTTTTCCAGAGTCTAGTAGGACTCTTCCCTGTAGGGGGCAGGAAGCACTAACATGGTCTATGGTTAGTTGAAAAGATGTATGACGGTAACATCTTAGGTCTCTAGGTCTAGTTGGCCGGGAAATACCATCGGGGAGTACGGCACGTTTTGAGAATCCACAGATACAGTAATGCTCTGGTATACTTCCATCAGGACGACATGGCTTGAGCCCAAAAAAGGGGGCCGTAACGGTGTAATTATGATCAAACATGACAAAGGTTCGTGTGTAAAAGGCTTCAGCCGGAGTCCGAGTGCCGGATTTCACCGTTGCACTCCAAAAATCTGCTCCGGTACGATAACTAGTTCTCACCCAATGAGTATCCATATAGCGGAGCATAACTCAAGGCGGAGCTAAGCATAACTCAAGGGGGAGCTAAGCATAACTCAAGGTGGAGTTAAGGGTGTCGGTATAAAACGACCCCAATTAATGACTCATACACTAACGTACCTATTAATAGTGTTAGCTATATTAACAGTAACCACATCAATAAAAACGTTTATAATATTAAACGTACTATCATCAACTCTGATACTAAGAGGAGGTCTGAATAACTCGTGATCGTATAAAAACGGAGAACGGGAAATTCACCTCTCTTACTCGAGCTAACAAAGAAAACGAGAGAAAGGATAACTCATATCTGTAGAACAGGGAACGAGCACTCTCTGTTTTCGCTCTCAAGGTTACATAATAAGAAACTAACATCACACAATAAAATAAGAAAATTAATAAAATTGATTGCTTTTTCTTAGTAATTGTAATAACCAAGAACGAAGAATAACGACAAAGTAACAAATAAACAAGGATATAGTCTAAATCGAAGCCTCTGAGGCGAGTACAAACTAACAGACTAAATCACTAAACTTTAATTCGCTATACTTTAAACCGCTACTCTTTAAATCGCTATTCTTCGTAGGTCCAAATTGGACTTGCAAGCAGATAAATACCATAGTAAAAACTAATAAAAATTAATGATAACAAAAAGGCCATAAAACGTAAGTGATATAACCTAGATGACAGAGTACCAGATGGGCAAAAATAACTAGAATATTTACCGAAGCGAACATAACCCAAAATGGCTGCCGATACCTCGGCAGGACAATCGCTTCCAAAACTAAAAACCACCATATTGGAAACAGAACAAATGCCCGGTACTGTCAAAAGCTGCCAAAACAAACTATGGTACTTAACATTGGTAAGGGTGAAGTAGCAACGTCAGTCATGTTGAAATAACGAGAAACTCTTCAAAAAAACACTGTGCCCAAAAAACTCAACTTGTTTGCAAGTCCAATATCAGAAGGATGACCTGGTGAGCGCGAGTGGTAGGTGTCGGTAGGGTAACCCAACTGTATTCTCTAGGGCCTGTCACGGCCCTCCCCCTTTGATGAAGGGATTATCTAAATGGAAGACAGCCTGTGAATAGTGTTTTACAAACGCCCTTGTTAGATATACGACACCAACAAGGTGCTCGCGCGAGGGTTGTAACCTCTGCATTCCATGCTTTTAATTTTCTCTGGTATATTTGGAAGATTTATATCAGAAAAAGTACAAAGAAGGACTTTTTCACCGGCCGTCACAGGTCGACCCAGAAAACGGATTTTGAGCGAAGCGAAAAATCTATTTTTGGGTGAGATGGCCATGTTGTCCTGATGGACCCGCCCTTCCCTTTCTTTTAAAGGGCTATAGGTCCCCTCCCTACATACAGTATCTGTAGCAC
Organism: Palaemon carinicauda; assembly: GCF_036898095.1. Classification (NCBI taxonomy): domain Eukaryota; kingdom Metazoa; phylum Arthropoda; class Malacostraca; order Decapoda; family Palaemonidae; genus Palaemon; species Palaemon carinicauda. Next base: position 66,085,061 of record NC_090753.1, read on the forward strand.
CTCGTGTATCGCTACAAGCAATGCACGCTTACGAAACGGGAGAGGAGAGATACCTTGCGAGCGGCTCTCCTTTCTTTCTAGTTTTCGTTTTCTTGCCAATTGACCCCTTCGAAGTGTTAACTCTGTTCGGGGTGCAGATTGCTATGTGGCGTGTCAAGAATACGTCCTCTGATATTTCGCGATATCCCTGGTTCTTTTATTGGGGATATTCGCTCCAGGAGTTAGAATTCTGAGTACCTTAAAGTAAATTCTATGGGAATATCGCCGTAGTTATAATATACCCAAGGAAGCTACCCTTTAGGAACTTCCATCAGGACGACATGGCCATCTCACCCAAAAATAGATTTTTCGCTTCGCTCAAAATCCGTTTTTTGTTTTATTTTTTTACAGTTACCGATCTAGTTCGTTTCTGTAATATGGCAACGGTGTGAGCTGTCTTGTTGAGGCCTGGGGATTCGGCTGTTGCTGTCTCCCCTTTGGATTTTCGTCAGGGGCTTGTCTCCTTCTACTGGAAGTACTCCCGTGACGATTGACAGCTCTCCAGTTCATTTTAGAACTCTCAGGAGGCTCGCCTCCTTGGGTGGGTAACTTTCCTTCCGAGGGAAGTTTTCCTGTCCAGGCTTGAGTTTTTCCCCTTTTTGGGGGTTCTTCTCTTGCCTTTTATTCGTGCGACTATGCTCTTGGTGCTGAGCGGTCGCACCTGCAGTTTTACTCAAGGAGCTGGGCAACTGCAGGAGCCCCTCTTCGGAGGATTGCTCCTTTTAAGTCACTGGCTGACCAGTCTCTTCTACGAAGTGTTTCTCTTTCGTTTGCGAGAGAGTACACTCATAGAGACTCCTCTTCGGAGGATTCTTCTGCTGTTGTTGCTGTTGGCCTCCTTCGCCGTAAGGCTCACCGTCCACCTCGTCGTAAGGGCCTCCCATCTCCCTATAAGGGTGCTAAGAGGCGCCTTTTTGAATCTCCGTATGCAGCCTACAACTCCTTCTTCTTGATCTTCCGCCCCTGGTGCAGATGGACAGCAGTCTGACCTCGTCTTCCGACATGCAACGGTCTTCCCGACGGACAACGGTCTTCCTGACGGTCAACGGTCTTCCGACGGACATCAGTCTTCCGGCGGACAGACAACGGTCTTCTGACGGACATCAGTCTCCCGACGGACATCAGTTTCCCGACGGACAACGATCCCTTCGGGGCAAAGGGTTGCCTCCCACGGGGGTTCTTCCCTTGCGTGTCAGGTTCCCCTGCGCGCCCTTCTGCTGTGTTCTCTCCTGCTCAGCGTTAGCGCACAGGCGCTCTCCTGCTCCTGCTCAGTGTTAGCGCACAGGCGCTCTCCTGCTTATCAGCGCTCTCCTGTTCGCCAGCGCTCTCCTGTTCGTCAGCGCTCTCATGATGATCATCTCTGCTGTTCCTGTTGGTTACTGTTACGCGCCCACGTTCGCCCTCGCGATCTAGAACTTCGGTTCAGGTCTGGGTCAAGAACTCTTCTTCTACGCACAGGCTTCCACGCGTTGCCTTCTCCTCGCCAACGATCGCCAGCTCGCCAGCGACCTTAGACGCGTCAACGTTCACCTGCTCGTCAGCGATCTCCTACGCGTCAACGATCGCCATCGATCTGCCACCCGTGTCAGTTCCCCTGAATACCATCAGTAGCGATCTAGCGCTCGCCTGCTGTGGACCACAATCTGCCGTAGATCTTCCTCCTGCTCGCCAGCGCTCACCTTTGCTTCTGTCCTTCTGTGCGCCAGCTTTCTTCAATCGCCAGCGCACATCTGCGCGCCCTTCTTTGCCACGCATCAAGGGGCGCCAACGGTTTTCTGACCTTCTAGGATCGCCTGATTAACAGCTTGCTTCAGCGCTCACCTTCCTGATGCACCTGCGCGCCTTCTGTTAGCGCGATGCGCGCTAACCATCACTAGTCTCTCTCGCGTTGGCAATCGCCTACGCGCCCGCGCGATTCTTCACCTGCGTGCTAGCGTTTTGTTAATGCACCACCGCTCACCAACGCGCCGTCGCTTGCCGACGCGCCATCTCTTGCCAACGCGCCTTCACTCTCCTACGGGCTATCGCTCGCCAGAACGTGCCATCGCTCGTCAACCCGCCATCGCCCGCCTACGCGTCATCGGTCTCCCGACCGCCTGCGCTCACCCGCGCGCCCACGTGCCTGCGCGTCCACACGCCCACGTGCCTGCACGCCTACGCTCATGCGCGACCGCGCACTTGCTCTCCAATGTTCGCCCTAGCGCGGACCGACGGTGTTCCGTCGCGCGGACCGACGGTGTTCCGTCGCGCGGACCGACGGTGTTCCGTCGCGCGGACCGACGGTGTTCCGTCGCGCGGACCGACGGTGTTCCGTCGCGCGGACCGACGGTGTTCCGTCGCGCGGACCGACGGTGTTCCGTCGCGCGGACCGACGGTGTTCCGTCGCGCGGACCGACGGTGTTCCGTCGCGCGGACCGACGGTGTTCCGTCGCGCGGACCGACGGTGTTCCGTCGCGCGGACCGACGGTGTTCCGTCGCGCGGACCGACGGTGTTCCGTCGCGCGGACCGACGGTGTTCCGTCGCGCGGACCGACGGTGTTCCGTCGCGCGGACCGACGGTGTTCCGTCGCGCGGACCTACGCCGTCGTGCGAGCGCGAACCGACGGTGTTCCGTCGCGCGAACCGACGGTGTTCCGTTGCGCGAACCGACGGTGTTCCGTCGCGCGAACCGACGGTGTTCCGTCGCGCGAACCGACTGTGTTCCGTCGCGCGAACCGACGGTGTTTCTTCGCGCGAACGTCGGCTTAATTCTTGCAGTATCCATTGTTTGCCTATGGGTTATCGCTCGCCAACCACCAGCTCTCGCCCTTCCTACCACGCTCGCCCTCCTTCTGCGCTCCTTCGCTCACCTTCGTTAGCGTTCCTGCGTGCCCGCGCATGGGCGCTTCCACATTCGCCCACGCGCAAACCATTGATTTACCATCGCGCGAGCGCCAGGGCGATTGCGACTGCGATTCCCATTGGGGTTTCGCAGCATGGCCAGCCTGGCGAGTCTTCTGGAGCGTATTTCCAGAACACGGCCTCACCCCGTAAACGCAGAGCATGGCACATGCAAGAATAGGAAGAATCTTCAGGGAGGTCTGAGCAACATTCTTCTTTCCAGAACCTGGGTTAGCCCTTCCCCGTCATTCCCTGGAAGGGTTTTTGGCGGGGAGCTTTCTGTTCGAGATTTCTCCATCGGCCAAGGGGTGACTGGTTTACCCCTTCCTCTTCTCCATCTCGTGAAAGGGGCTTACCAGGTCCTTTCCCTCCTCGGTTGCAACCCGAGGTTTTGTTCAAGGAAGCTATAGGAAGGTCATGGGTACTTTCCTCCTCTCGGGCTCAAGCACCTTGGCGTTTCGTCGTCAAGTATCGAACTTGCGGGCAAGCTCGATGTTGGACCATCTGGACGCAATGACCGAGGGCTTCCTTTCGGGTGTCTCATCCATGGATGTCGACAACCTCAGCCACCCTTCCATCCTTGAGAAGAGTTTGTTTGTGCCCAAGGACAGAGACATAGACAGCGGCTGTGCGGAGGAAGTCGACTTCCGTTTTCACTCCTCCAAGGCGCTTTCTTCCAGACCCTGCAGGGCTCCAGCGCCTCTTTCTTTCAGGTACGTCGGCCTAAGTTATCGCACTGGCTACGACAACTGAGACAAGGTGTCCAATTGCAGTTCCCTCCTGTCAGGAACAGGTGGCACGGGAGGCTCTCCCGGGGGGTCATAGTCCTAGAGGGAGCGGCAGAGTTCACGAACTCTAGGATTGGCACCCCCCCTTGCAGGTTTCACGCTGGGAGGATGCCTAAGGTTAGTCATCCGGATGACAGCTTCTCGATGCCCATTCCTGCACGATCTCTGTGATCAGCCAAGGATATCGCGCCTGCTGTCTCTGTCAGCGAATTCACTGTCTCTGAACCTCTATGCCATAGGGTCGGCAAGAGTTTGCCCGTTTGGGCAGAATGATCCATGCCTTAGGAGAAGGTCCTCCGTAGGATCGTCGATGGCTTCACCCCCGGCTTCTTCGGTCGATCCTTTCTTGTAAGGAAGTATCTGAGACGGGAGTTCCGTAGTCGACCTCTCAGTCCTGATCAAGTTTGTCGAACAAACTTCGTCCAGCGTGGAATAGCAGAATCGATCAGACTGGTAACGAGGCGACAGGACTCCTTAGGCCCTGGATCGGAAGGACGGGTACTTTCAGTTTCCATTCCATCCATCCTCCAGGAAGCTCATGGAATTCAGCCTAGACTACAGGTATTCCTGCTTAAGATGCAGTGTGGCGATCCCGCCGTGGCATCGCAGGTTTTTTTCCCCAGAGAACTCCCTGCTTTCCTCATGGCCGCTCAGGTGCAGGCTTCCACCTCCTTCGCCTTTTGGAGGTCTGGTCAACTCCGGTAGGCTCGGGTTCGACCTTCTTTAGTGCCGGGACAAGCTTCCGGATGCTTACCATGAGTGGGGGTTCATGGTATTTTGCTAGGAGCCTTCTCTTCTTCTGCCTCAACATCTGGAGTATCTAGCCATGATATTGAGTCAACGGCCTTACCACGTTGGAAACCCCGCCTCTCGTCCGTCCAGCGAGGTTAAGCAACGTCGGTTCTGGTCGGTACTTGGATGGGTGACTGCCTGGGGACGCCAGATTCTGTTGCCACCTCCTCCAAGCCTTCCCTTCAGGTGACTGTGGCAAGGCTGAGGAGAGTCGCAGTGCCTGGTCTCAGTCAAGCAGAGCTTTCAGCCCTACCTTGGAGCGTTTCCTAGTTCTCTTTTCCTCATTGACCCGTCTAAAGTTCCGAACGGTCGCCTCAGGATAAGTTCCCTGTGGGGCGGCCCAAGTTCTGGTGGTTTCAAAGCAACGGTTAACCGGACTTTCTGGCCCCTATGGGACCAGCGGAACGATTAGACCTGCAATGGGTGTTGACCTATGGAACCTCTTGATGGGAGTGGATATTCTCGTCCTTTCCCCACATTTTTTATGCTGTTCTCGGACTCGTCAAAGAAAAGGGGGGGGGACATGTTCCGGTCCAGGCCTATGGTCAGGACCTGAAGGATACCTCTCCATCATTTAGGCAGGCTTAGGGGCCGTAGTCTGGCCCCTCTACAGATCCTACAGCTCCTGCCGAGTCGCTCCGTGCACATCGACTTCATGGTTCTGGCGTGTTCTGACCAGCAGGGGACGCATTTTCATACCTTCGCATCTTGCAGTAGAGATACTGAGATGATTTGAGATACTCTCAATACCACCATCGGCTCTCTCATTCCGGGCAGAGGAATGTTCTCTCCGACTATCCGAGCAGAGCCTCGTTGAGAGAGTGTACCTGGGGGTCTTTGGCCTTGAGTAACCAGCAAGTCCTGGTCTGGGGGACCTGATCGCGACAGCTTGGAACCTCAAGCTTCCGCTGTTCTTCCCCCCAGTCTCAGACCCCGAGACTCTGGCAAGATGCATTCCGGTGATGGTGGGACAACATCGACGCCTGCGTCTTCCCTCCTTTGTCGTCGGTTGAGAATGGGTCTCAACAAGACCAGGTTGTCTGTCAACCTTTCAATGGCCCTGAGAGCTCCACTGGGACTATGCGCAGAACGGTTTCCGGACCCTCTGCTTCCCCTGATGGAACTCCCGGGAGAGCTTCTCCCACGGCACAGGCTACTCAAACAACCACACTGCAACATCTTTCACGAGCCGGGGCGTCGCTTCGGCTTCATGCCTGGAGACACTACGCCTCCTCCTCAAGAAGAGACAACCCGCTACAGTCGCGGGACGGAGGTCGCGTCATCTGCGATAGTCATCCGCAGGGGTCTTCCAGGCGAAGTGGAGAGTCTTCGGTGGTTGGTGTCGTGGGAGATATACCTCTACCCTTGAGGCCTCTTCTCCAGCAATAACGATCTTATTGCCTTTCGGCGGGAGGAAACTCCTTTCCGCTCTCGGCAATGAAGCCTGTCGCTCAGCCTTTCCCTGACCTTCAGGCTTAAAGGAATAACTTTTTCCTTCCCGCTGGACCTTTCCTCGCTCATGCGAAGCTGCGAACGTCCCTGCCCTAGTCGGAGTGAGACCTCCAACTTGGAGCATGGCTCAGACTTTTTAGTCCCTTAAGAGATCTTCTCAAGACCCTTTACCTCAGGCCTCTGATCGTATTCCGTCTTGGGGCTCCTGCTCACTCTGGCCGCGGCCAGTGTGTAAGCAATCTTCTTGGTCTCGTACGACTCCGCCCTTTCTAAGGAATGGGGGAAGGCAACATTCAGGTTCGCTCCTGAGTTGTTGGCTAGACTCAGAATCTCAGGGTCCCGGCCCTTCGGTCCAATTCCTTCAAGATTTCGAGTCACCATTCTGTATCTGATGTCCCAAAACCTTCTCCTTCTTTCCAGTAAGGAATCAAGAGGTTAGCTTTGGGAACAGCTGCAGTTTGTCCTCAGTTGCAGCCGGTTTGGGAGGACAAGAAGGACACGGGGGAGAGTCACCAGTATACCTCTTCAGCTCGGACTCAAGGACATTCATCTCGACCTGACTCCAGACCCTCCCCCGTCACGTCGCCCTACAGCACGATGTCGGATACATCGCAACGTCCCTCGCCTTCGAGTAATACTACTCTGTGACGCAGGTGCTACAAGCTGGAGTCTGGAAGCGTCTAATGACCTTCGCAGCCCGCTTCCTGTAGGGCGTGACCCACTGGAGTTTCGATACGTTTTCTATCGCTACACAATAGCTGGTCTAACCTCAGGCTCCTTTTTGGACAGGTAGCAGAAGGTTGAGGGCATTGTTATCAGGTTTTAGTCTGCATGAACGAAAGAAGTATGTTTGGCCCTTACTTCTTTCTTCATCATCCCCTCTACTGGGAAGCAGCATCCTGGTCTCTGCATAGCTGACCTCGAACCTCTGCAGGTAAACCATGCTTCCTTGTGTTCCGAGTATTGAGTCAATACTGTCGCGTCCCCCATACCCTGACGAGGTGGTATTGGGAACGTCCTAACCCAGAGTTCCTTCTGGAACTCCAGGTCAACTGCCTAGGACGGGTCACACTTCTTCCTTCACACACAAGCTTATGTAGGCCACACGGTTCCTTGCGGAGCAAGGAACTTGTGAGGTGCAGGGACTCCTTTTCTCGAGTGCGACTCACTCGGATTCTGAGTCCCCGGGTAAAGCCAAAGCCAGTATGGCTTGAGACTTTCCACCCTGCCTAAGGGGTAAGTCACCCAATGTAAATAGCGTGGTTTGTATTTCGGTTATGGAACAAATGACAAATTCGAAGATAATTTGTATTTTTCCTAACCATACAAACCTTAGCTATTTACACATATTTGCCCGCCAGCCCTGTCCCCCAAGACAAGTCCTACCTCTAAGTGAAAGTGAGCTTCACCGGTGTGTGAGGGGGGGGGGTGTAGCTAGCTACCACTCCCCTACCCCCCCCCCCCCCACTAACTAGCACGGGGGTAATACACCCTCGTTAAATTCTAATGGCTCGCCATTTCAGCTACGCTAAAAGGTAAACCCAATGTAAATAGCTAAGGTTTGTATGGTTAAGAAAAATACAAATTATCTTCGAATTTGTCATCTTGGACAGGCTTAATAAAAGGAGGAGTAAATAGATTCTTGGTGGTTTATCAAGTGGTTGCCATTTTTTTCTTCTTTATTTTGATTTTTCATCTTCATTTTCAAAACCATCATAGCTATCAGTAATTTTCAAAACCATCATAGCTATCAGTCTATGTGTATAGTAATTTTTGTTGTATCATTATCATCAGTTCTCATTTCCCTATCATAGTTAAACCTTTACTCTTTTTTTTTTCTGTACAATACGGGGCTGCTTTCTACACTATGCCCAAAGGATTCGGGTATTTTTCTTTTCCAATTAGGGTTGCAGCTCAGAATTGTAGAAGGTGTCAGTGGCTCTCTTGTAGACCAGAATATAGATATCATTTGGTCTGTTCCTATTGAAATATTAAAACAGATTTTAACATAATAGAAAAAATCTATTTTTGGGTGAGATAGCCATGTCGTCCTAATGGAAGTTCTTCAATGGCAGTTTTCTACATTGGATATTTCTGCGAGTGATATACCAGAGAATTTTACTTTAGAGGTTTCATGGAGTTCTAACCTCCAGATTCCGGGAGATACCGTGTATAAATCAGGAACGTGTTGATAATAAGCCATGGTTATCCTTCCCTGAATAGAGTTAACCTAGTCTTGAAGGATAAGGGACAGGGTAGGATACAGTATGTGGACGACCCCGAAATAGATTTTGCCTATGTCCGTTTTTTTGAGCTCAAGCCATGTCGTCCTGATGGAAATGTACCAGAGAATTATTATTGCCAGCTTTGTGGCCAGGAGAGTTTTAACCCTTTAAACCCCATAGACATAAGCATACTTCTCGTAACATTGGTAACTATGGTACCTAACTATGAGTGTAAGCGATATGTTTGTAAAAAGTAGGAGCAAAGGAAATCAATAGTAGTCCTACTCACTGTGAAAAAGATCTTTGTCTCTAGTAGATGAAAAGACTGAAGTCTATGAAAGGAGGGAAAGATTGAGGTACATTACTTTTATTTTGTACAGTAGGTCCAATGAAAGTAAATGCAAAAAGGAACATTAGTCTTTTATTGTTTCCAAAAATTCATACATGTAACAGTAAGCAATGCAGCATTAGATATACTAGATATATACAGAAAGCCAAAGTTTTCAGACACTCAAAATTATGTAAGAGTAGTAAAAATAGTAACTCATGACATAAAAGGAAAATATCTCCTTTGATTCTTAACAATATTAAAAAGTACATTGAAAAGAAGAACATTAGTCCCCTTGCACAATATAGACTGAGAAGTCCCAACTATACAGTCCATAAGAGTCCATGCACAACACTAAAGAAGCTGGTTTGATCACACTACCAGCAGCCACTTTAATGTGTTTAATCTCTTCCAACTGACGTAATGTTTGAAGAACACTCTTGAAGATTTACATCCTGTGTAAGCCTGGAAGCATGCAAAGGAAATAGATTGGAAAATATTTAAGGAAGAGGAAACTTTTCAATAGTCATGACCTGTTGGAATACCTTCTGGGTCAGCCCTTCTGAGGAAATAGGTGAGTTTGGCCCTTACCTGTTTCAGAGAAAGATTAGATCCTGTCGTCTCCCCTTTAAAAAGTTGACTGGTTTTACTTTAAAGGCCCGGCTCTTTAAGAGGTAGGCCTTAAGGCATTCCATGGGGCATATAGAAGGGTTCTGTAGAGGGACAATCTTCCAGGGCCCAAAGCATTTCGTGGGAAGTTCGTTTTTTTGCCAAGAATGCAGGATATGGGTAAAGATTTACCTCTCCCGATTCCGAGAATTCAATGAGGCCATCATCCCTTGAAAGGGCCACAATCTCACCAGAAGCCATCGCAAGCAAAAAAATAGACTTTTGAGTAAGATTCCTCAGAGAAGGAGAGGCATTATCTATCGAAGAGGCAAAATGCTGGACTTTATCCTACGACCATAAAAGGGATTTTGACGAAGGAAAAATCTATTTCTGGGCGAGAGACCTGTGCCGCCCAGTGAAATGCTCCTTTTACATCATTTCTAAGGTAGAAACTGCTATGAATTTACCAGAGAAAAAAATTGTATAGGAATGCTAGGTTGAACCCAGCTCGCTCACCTAATAAAGTGTCGGTATAATATACTGGGGCATGATAAATCACAACCAGAGGTCTCGCACCATTTAGATATCTCCTCTCAACATCCCTGTTACAGCGAGGTGCCGTTCAACACCTAACTCCGATCTCTACTACCAACAGTCCAACCCACGCCAGTGACGTCACTCCTTTTCATAGCACGTCGTTACGCACACTGTTTATTTCTGTGGTGTTTTTCTCGGTTGTTTACCCAGGATTTACTCATGATGTCGGACTCTACTGTCTCTCCATCTAAGTTAAGTACCAGATCTATGAGTTTTGAGTCTTTGGAGGTAGCCTTGCCCTTAGTTTTAATTCTATCACAGTTTTTATTATTTACTGTTCGCAGCCGCCATTATGGCTGGCTACCTTCTCTCACTCGTTCTTTACGCCTTACAATTAATCCTCTATACTAATTGTTTTTCGTTTCGAACCTTGCTGGGTAATATCACTGTTCACACCCTGTGTTATTTTATTACATTATGATTATGGTATTTTCGCTGTTATGATATTATTCTACGTATCATAGTCGATGTTAGGTTGGCATGCCTGCTCGCCTTCGGGCGCTTCCTAGTTGGTTACTTCACGCTATTACGTTTTTTACCGAGGAGATATCTAATAGCAGAATACGATACAGTATTTTATATTACCACCTAGTTTTTTACTTTAGTTTGAGTGGGACTCTCGCGAGGCAGTTCTTTTTAGTTGCTGGACTTTATCCAACGACCATAAAAAGGCCTTGACAGGAGCATTAGGTGTCAGTTTAGCACAAGCCTTCGGGATCTTATTGAACAGCTCGCTATGGAGTTCAATATCAAAAGTATAAGCAATTTTTGTAGTTAGTGCAGACTTACACAAGGCAATAGTTGTAGAGGCCAGACCTTGATCATGCAATGAGATAGAGAAAGATATACTGTACAGAGGTCCATAGAAATGGAAGAGGGCTGATGACTTTTCACAAATGCAACACATTTTTTTCCAGGAAGACAAATATTGTCATTTCATGGTGTTGGATTTGCACTCTTCTATGAAGTCAATTCTCTCCTTTGCAACTCCAAACTTTCTTTGAGCCGCGAGGGCGAGAAAATCATGAGCTGAAGGGTTTTTGTTATCCTAAAGGAAGTGAAGACAGTCTTCCGTTGAACATCCTGTGACAGCACTGGAGATGGTAGAGAAACCTGGAGAGATTTGAGTTCCAGAACAAGAGGATAACAATTGCTCTTGGGCCACTTAGGAGCCACTAGAGCCGCTGTTCCCTTGAAAGTCCGCAGTATGTTCAGGACCTTCATTAGGAGATTGGATGGTAGAAATAGGTAGATGAGAGACCACTGGTTCCTATCCAGGGGCATCACATCCGTTCCTGTCACTGCCGTATCTAAGTTTGGTGCTACGTACCGGGGAAGCTTCTTGTTGAAGCTTGTCGCAAAGAGATTGATTTGCAGTTCTGGGACTTGCTCTCGAATGAAACAGAAGGATTTTGCATCCAGAAACCATTCTATTTCCAGAGGCTTGAATCTTGACTGGACGTCCGCTGTCACATTGCGAACCCCTTCAAGATGAACTACCGAGAGATGCCAATTCCTCTGCTTTACTAAAGTGAGGATGGCTTGAATCACATGGTTGATATGAGGAGACATGGAGCCCTGTCTGTTGACACAGCGGACTATCGTCCTGTTATCAATGACTAATTTGATATGTGATTTTGTCTTTGGGTTCAGTCTCTTCAGAGTCAGAAACACTGCCATAGCTTCCAGAATATTGATATGAAATTTCCGAACTGTAATTGAGCACCGACCATGTACTTTCTTTGTCCAAGGCGTCCGTGTGAATTGTCATAGAAGGGGGATGATACTGCAAAAGAACGTGTGCCGATATGTCTTTAGAACTTTTTTATTCTTATAACAAGATACGTAACTCACCTCTAACAATAACGATGATCTTGATTAATGACGATGAAACACCTGTGCAGTATGATGGAGGTGAAGATGATGCTGATGATTTACTGCACAGGTTAATGAGAGCTTTACTGCTCCTCAGGTGATGCCTCAGTGTCAGTTGATAGAGGCGGTGGATCATCGACGACAGCTTCTGATAGAGCTGGAGAAACTGCACGAGGCGGCGTAGTGGCTTGGTGGGAAGCCGGAGAGGCTTTTTGGCGCACTAGGAACATTGTGATGGGAAGTTGTTGACGTTTTTTCATCTGACTAAAGATGCTTTTGTACAACGCCATTTACAGCGTCAATACGGTTACTAAATTCGATGGCTCTGACCATATTATCATCTATTTCCTGCGCCCTTTGTTGCACAGCCCGTGCCATGTTGCAGAGCTCTTGCAGGTTGTCCAAAGTAAGGCCTCGTTCTTCAGCTTCGTCATCATCACTGACATCGGCTGCCTCTTCTTTCTTACTTGCTGATCTTGTCATTTCGACAAGGTTCTCGTCGGTTAGTGGTACTCAATCAGTGAGTTGACGTCTTCCGTCGTCATGTCAGAGAAACCTTCGTTGGCTACTAACCGTGCCAGCCTCATAGCCTTATCTACGGTGGAATTGTGAACTTCGTCTGCCATAAATCCCTCATAGTCATGAACGTCTGGCCCCAATTTTCTCCAACTTGCATTCAGCGTTTGCTCTTTCATCTCATTAAGAGCTTTCTGAATGTTTGCTCTTTCATCGCATTAAGAGCTTTCTGAATGTTGGCCAGGCACGTCGCAATGTTGTATTCCCGCCAATATCTCTTGAGGCTTAAGTCCTCGTTGACTTCGTCGATGGAGGAGATGACGCCCTCCATCATGGACCTCGTGTAGAGGGCCTTGAAGGCCCGAATGACCCCCTGATCCATTGGTTGTGTGAGGGAAGTGATGTTGGGTAGCAGGAACTCCACTTGGACCCCGTCATAATGGAGAATCGTTGCATGTCCTCCTGCACAGTCCATCAAGCGGAGGACCTTAAAGGGCAGCCCATTCTCCGCGAGGTACAGCTTCACCTGCGGGATAAGGCAGTTCACGAACCAGTTGAGTGTGAGGCTTTGGTTATCCATACCTTTTTATTACTCCACCAGTAGATGGGCAGCAAGGCTTTGTTTTTGTTTTTCAAAGCCCGGGGATTCAAGGACTTGTAAATTAAGCCGGGCTTGACCATGAAGCCCATGGCATTCCTGCACATGAGGAGGGTGATGTGATCTTTGTGCGCCTTGACCCCTGGCTTCTTCACTTCGTCCTTGTAAAGGAACGTCGGAGACAGCATCCTATTCCAGAAGAGGCGTCTCATCCATATTGAACACCTGCTACGGGAGATAGCCACCTTCTTTAATTAATTTCGGGAACTTGACGTAACGAAGAGCTGCCTCTTGGTCTGCCGAGGCGGCCTCCCCATACAAAGGACCGCTGCGAAGGCCAAACCTTCTCTTAAATTTCTCGAACCAGCCCTTGCTGGCAACAAAACCATTTTTTTCTCGTGGGGCAGGATCATCTACTTCGTTGTCATCATCACGTTCGTCGTCTTTGTTCAATTTTCCTTCAGGAACGAGGCTATCATACAGGGTTTTGGCTTTGGTTCAAATCATGTTGGTATCGAGACTAACCGTCTTTTCCTGACAGTCCAATATCCACATTGATAATGCATTCTCCATTTGTACAATTGTCTTATTACGAGGAGTCACAACGTGCTTAGTGTCCTTGGAGAATGTTATTGAGGCAGTTTTATGGATTATCATTTCATCTTTTTTTATGTAGCGAACTGTCGATTCATTCACTCCGTAAATGCGGGCAACAGACGCATAGCTACTGCCTGCCATAAGCATGTCCGATAATTTCACTATCTCGTTCCCTGTCATCATTCTCTTCTTGGGTTCACTAGAGGATGTAGAGGGTAGAGGAATTTAGGAGCCATTTTCAAGGGCATCACAAGCACTATCTTGCACCAAAAAAAGCACAAAAAATAGCTAAAAGTTCCAAGTGGCAAGACTAAGCAACACAAGCGAGAGAGAACAATGAATGTGGTCTCCCTTCGCGGGGCGCACGGCAGTGAGAGATGCTGGGTAAAGCGTCTCGGTGACTTGGCCAATCAGCTTGCAAGATTCTGGAGCCGACATGGCTAGCGAATCATAGCAGTGGATTTTGAGTTGCGCGCCATCTCCGTGTTGATACCTGATGTACTAATGTACTCTCCCTACCTTCTGCTAGTGCCCGCGTAACTTTCACACCATTTTTTCAAATTTTTTATGAATATTTTTGAAAGTCCGCGATACACCGAGGCCGCGAAACTTGAGCCGCGAAATGGCGAGGGATTACTGTATCATCACCTGGAGGCAGCTGTTCCATAATTGTTTGACGATGGCCTCGACTAGCTTTGTGAAAATCCTTGGAGGTATGCTGAGCCCGAAGGGCATAGCTCTGAATACGTAGGCCTTACTTGCCAGTCTGAAACCAGAGTACTGTAGTTGGAGAAGTGCTGACCTATCGTAAGATGACAATAGGCATCTGTAAGGTCTATGGAGATGGTGTAGACCTCCTGGGGTAGTAGGGTCCATATTTGCGAGATAGTCAGCATCTGAAACTTGTTGTTCAGAATGAATTTGTTTGGTGGGGACAAGTCCAGAATACTTCAAAGAGTGTTCAAATTTTTCTTGGGCAAGCAGAATAGTTGCCCTTGAAAGTTCATGGATTTTGTGCAATGGATGACTCCCTTCCAGAGAAGATCCTGTACATAATCCTCCAAGAATGAGATTGTGGGTTGGAAGAACCTCTTGAACTGGGGTGGTTTCCATCTACATTTCCAGCCTAGTTGTTTTGAGACTATGCTGTGAGCCCAGGGATCGAACCCCCATCGATCTCTGAAAAGATGAAGTCGTCCCCTTACTGGGAGCTCCTCATTGTTGTTATGAAGGACCTGCGTCTTTAACCGCTTTGCCTCTACTTCCTTGGCCTCCAGACTGACCACCCTTTCCAAACCTTCCCCTGCCACTGGCGCTCTTGTTTTGAGCTCTGACAGGGTGAAATGTAGTGGTGGCTCTCATACACCGGGTTGAAGGATGGAGACTGCGATACATACTGCTGGGGAACCATGTACACAGTCTGAGGGATGGTAGAAACTGAAGCTGTCGGGACAGGAAAGGATTTCCTTCCCTTAAAATGTCATCTAGGCTTCTTGCCCTTGGGTTAAGGTCTTTCACCTAGGGTAAATTTCATTTTAGAGGACATACCCCACTTTTCTATAAGGCTCTTATTTTCCTGAGCTGCTTTGTCCATGACTTCCTTAAACAATTTCTTGGGGAAGAGGTCTTTCCCCTAGATATTGGAGTAGATCAGCTTTCTAGGTTCATGCCTGATCATAGTAGTGGCTATGATGTGTTCTCTACTTGTTCTTCTGGCTATAAAGAAAGCATGGAGATCTCTATGGAACATGGCTAGGTGAGTCTTTGCCAAGACTGGGAAGAGATCAGATGTGGAATAGTTTCCAATAAGCATCTCTAGATAAGATTGGAAGGATAAAGAGGCAGATAGTTGCTCTTTAGCTTCCAATTCTTCCCTTAATAGGGATTCAGGAATTCTAAGCAGTTTCTCATTACACTGCTTGCCTCCGATGGCTTTATCTAGTTTTCAGTAATAGTATGTTGGACATCTTCACAGCTGTCCGAGTCATAAGGGAGGGCTAGAGAGACAGGTTTACACTCCTCTAGCACTGGCAATGGTCTACTCTCCACTACTGCTTTCATTACGTCCTCGAAGCTTTTAGAGGCGAAGGGGAAGACAGTATCCTTGGGGGCTACGAAGGTGGCCTGCTTCCTGCTGAAAGCAAAAATTTGGGTATTAGTGAATTCAGCCGTCTTCAGCTCCTTAACCAAACGAGACTGAACCTTGCTGTGGTCTGGGATGATTGTTTCCTTAGGGATTGTATCATCCCTGATGGAAGCTTACGAGTTAAGCCTTATGTAGCAGTAAGGATAACTATCATTTGATAGGAAGAATTCCAAGTCCGAGACTGGCTTAGAACCCAAACCCTCTCCGATGGGGAGGTACCCTTTACTTAAGGCCTTATGCTCAGCATAACGCCAAGGGTTCTTGATTATGCATTCAGGTACGCTCAAAGCTGGCGGAGCCTTAGAAGTAGGTGCCTTTTGTAAAGCTCCTATTCTTGCCATTAGGCCAATTTGAGAATGTTCATGTGTAGCATTTAGGTTTTCCATGAAAGCTTTCATGGATGCCATAAATTCCATCTGACCTGGAAACAAAGGTTTATCCGGCGTAGGAACAGGGGTAGAGGTAGAAGTTGGAACCTGAGTAGCAGGGATGGGGAAACAAGCTAAAGAAGTATTTGGAACTGTACTCACCCGAGGTACATCTAATGACTCCTCAGAGGCCTCCGTGGTCAGAAGGATCCGTTCCCTCTCTGATAACACAGAAAAAGCTGTTGACATGTTGTTGGCATCTAGGCTCATCACATGCAGTGTCCCAAACTTCATCATACGCATGATCTACTGGTACAGGCGGGAGTTGAACCGTCAGTTATTGGTGACCAAAAACAGCGGTCACCTCAGCCTTGGGAAAGCGAAGGTCCTTCAGTTCCATAGAAGGAAGATAAGGGGCACCTTGTTGAGAGCTCTTCTGGAAGCCTCTAACCCAGTGTCGGATCATCTTCCGACTCCGTTCTTGCACGTCCAGAGACGTCAGTGGCATGGAAGCCGGTGTGAAGGAGGTCCTTGCAAACCTGACAGTTAGTAGGTTCCCAGATTTCAAGAGACCCTTTGGAAACATGACAGTCTGCATGTTTCCAGCAAGTTTTGTGGCCACAGGGCAACTTGACTTTTCTGGTGCAGGTGAATGTTGAACACTTCATTTCATCAGCGACCTGTAAAGAAAAAAAAATTTCAATGAGTACAAATCATTCGAAAAATTTTCTTTTTTAGATTAAGCATACATATGAAAATTTATTCATAAAATAATGCTTAAAATAAATCCTAGTCTAGATAGTCCTACCAGCTAAAATATGGCTTAAGACTACAAAATAATGGAGACTCATGCCAAACAGCTCAGAAGTCATCGGAGATTTATGAAAAACTATCAATGACAGTGTAGTAAGAATATGGGGGAAAGGTTCACATCAAAGGAACACTAGAACCTCCAAAGTCGGTCTATAAGATGGCAAATTTGCTTATCATACTGCCAAAGCCAAAACACACACTTGTTCCTATTGTTCTGTCCCATTGTCAAAGAGACTTGGTTATTGATGATGATGTGCTGACATGGATGAAGAACTATGTTTTTGCTGTTAAATCATTCAAGTGATAGGAAGGCTTGGGCATGGACGTAAACTCACAAACTTGACTGAGTTGCCTAATGTCAGAGGGTAAGTAGAAGCCTCAATAACCTCAATACCTGTCCTTAATGTATACTTTATCCTTAAGGAAGTGCCTGTAGCCTTCTTAAAAGACTAACCTACAAGGCAATGTGACCCCTCACTTGGTTTAGCCCATCAATTTGGATGGTAACCCAGGGCTTAGAGTCATCAAAATGAGAGTGGAGGTGTCAGCTGTGAACTATAGTCTTGGTGTCATAGATTATTCACCTTTTAAAGTATGTAAAGGACTTGGCAATTTGCCGGATTAGGGACTGATAAAATTTAAAACTTTGCTACAAGTCAGTTTTGCCTTCACATCTTTTTATCATATATGTATTCCGTTTAGCACGACTTGTGCAGTAACCCGCATTTTTCAAGTGCTCTCGATTTTTGGATATTTTCTAGTGAATTATGGCTTCTTCGTCGGTTTCCCAGGAGACACCGTCCAAGTTAAGTACCAAGCTGGGTTTTACTGTGTTTTGAGCAACCTAGATCGTTTAATATTTATATTATAGGAGTTTATTCTCTTCGTTCATACCGATCTTGCTTGATTTCACTACAGTTGGTACTCCTGTTTTTGAGAGCTTTTAAGTTTCACTTGCGGTGTTACTATGTGTATTATTTTTATTATCAAATATTATTTGTTATTGTGAATATTCATTATTATTATAATGAATATTTGTGCCATTACTCCGTTTGATCTGTCTGTTGGGGATCGTCAGTTGGTAGCCCTGCTGCCTCGTATCACGTGATCCTCCCCCACGCTCCCCCTCTAGCTAGGTGGGAGGCTAGGCTTCTCCCCCCTCCACTAAGGGACCGTTGCCTTCCCTCCTTTTAGAGGGGGTAGTTAAGTGTTTATGGACTTTGTCCTCCGGGTGGCCCGGCGGTTTAGTCTCTGTCTAGTCTGGTTGGCCACCGGTCTACAGAGTTGGATCCCGGTGTACCCTATTTTATATTCACTTTTCATTCTGGCTTATGTTATACGAAACCCTCCGGGTTCGATTGGCAGTTCTTAGTTACAGTTCCGCCCCCCCTATTATTTTATAACATTTCCTATGATGATTATATATGACAGATCACTACCCCGGAGTCCCTAAAGGAATTGGTATTGAATATACCTTTATTTCCCGGCCCGGGGTCTACCCCACCCCGGGAAATCAGACACTATGTGTCTTAATTCCTTGTTTTTGCATCCTTTTTTATGCTCCCGGCTTGACCGGAATGGATGGCTATACTTTAGTTTCAAGTTAGACTTATGTTTAGGCCCGGGACCCCCGGTCCCGCCCCTATGTAAGAATATTATAGTTAAGCTCTAACCTTGCGTTAGACCTATGTTAGGCCCGGGTCCTCCGGACCCGCCCCTAAAAAAAAAAAAAAAAGAAAAAAAAAAAAAAAAAAAAAATTTATTTTATTTTTTACAGTCTAATCTTGTGTTAGACCTATGTTAGGCCCTACTTAAAAGAATAGTACAGTAAACTCTATTCTTGTGTTAGACCTATGTTAGGCCACTTATAGAATAGTACAGTTAGGCTCTAATCTTGTGTTAGACCTATGTTAGGCCCGGGTCCTCCAGACCCGCCCCTAATTAAGAGAATTACAGTTTCTCATATACTATTCTTTTTACAGATGGTGCATTGTCTGACGCCGGCCTGTGCAGCTGTTCTGCACCAGCCTTGTGGCCACTCCGTCTGCCGATCTCACGCCCCATGTGGGGTTCAACTGGAAGACGTTGTGGTATGGCACCCGGATAACTGTGTGATTTGCTTTGACCTCATCACTACCCTTGGTTCTGACTCGGTGAGTCCCGTTGGCTATATTGCCTTCTTATTTTATTTACTATTAGTAAGATATCTATGGTCTTGAAGGACCATTGGGAGTTTCCCTTTTATAATTCCCACTATTATTTCAGGCATCCCCGGAGCAAAAGTCTGCGGCTCGGGCCACACTGAAGGTGTGGGTTGGTGGTTTTGCCCGGAATGTAAAGTCTAAGCGGCCGTACGTCCTATCTGAGGACTACTGCACCATGGTTTACCCCAACGCCAAGTCTTCAGCTGCTGTGGCTAGGCATGTGGCAGCTCCCATCATTGCCCACATTGATGCCACTATAACGGGTCTCATCGACCCAGAGCAAGATCCATCGGACGCCCCCGGAGGTCTGGAGGACAATGTTGCCTCCATGAACTTGGACGTCGAACCAATGTTGCTAGACGAGCCGGATACAGGTAGGGTGGTAAGTGAGGCAGGTGTGTCCGGCGCTGAGATTCCTATCCTCAGCCCCGCTCTTTCTTCTTCTTCTGATCGCTCTTCCTTTCTTGGATTTTCTGGGGACCGTGATTCGTCTCAACGTTCATACCCGGTTCCCCCTAAGGATAAGTCTACTTCAAGGACCTTACCCAAAGCTCGCAAGCCTCACAAGACTTCTCATGGCTCTAAACATGGTACGAACCCGTCTTCAAAGACCTCTGGTTCCTCCTCTAAGTCTCACGACCCGGGAGTTCCTTCCGCCCCTCCTGCTGCTAGCCCGGGCCTTTCCGAATCAGCTATGCTTCGCATCGTGTCGGAGATGCAGGAAAAGTTGGTTTCGGAGATGCAGTCGAGGATGGACACGATGTTCTCTAACTTCGGTCAGAGAATTGGGGCTTTAGAGCAAGGAGCTCCGGAGAGAGTCCAAAGCTCTCTCATACCGGATGCCTCTAAGCTCCCGCCGTTTGCCAAGAACAACCCCTGGCGGATGGCTCTTCATTCCCCGTTCTCAGACGGAATGTTGACTCTGGAGGGCCTTGGCACTCGCCCCCTAGAGGACTTTGAATTCTTTCCTCCGGGTCTGGCATTTCCATTTCATGGTTATGCCAGACTTACCGAGGAAGCTTTAGTCCGATTAGACAAGGTCCCCAAAGAGACGGTCATCTTCCCGAAGGAGCAAGCCCAATCTGTTTGGGCCAGATTTTTGAATGACATCGGCTGCACTAACACCATGCTGACGCCTCATAAAAGCTCCTTTACGATGTTCTTAATGGACAAGACCACCTTGACTCCAAGCGTCAATAAGGTGGCAGAGCTTGCCTTTCAATATGCTCTGGAGGAGAAGCCCTTGCCTCCCATCCGAGAGGTGGATCCAATCTCCCTCCTTCTTCCCTCAGGTATTGAGTGTTGGGACAACGTCCATACCACCTTTACCTCCGGCAAGCTTGCAGCAGACTGTGCCTCAGTCTTGTTTAGTGAGAAGCTTCCCCGTCTCCCGGAATCTCTCATTAAACAGGAATATGATTCCCGCCTACGTGTGGGCCGTACTCTAAACCTGGCCACATCCACGGAGTCGATAGCCTTGACTTACGATACGGAGAGTATTTTTAAGTCTCTCAACAAGGCTACGCTACAGTCGTTATATTATGACTTATATGACTTTGCTACTGCTAAACGCAGATGTCGCAAGCATGTTCTAGCTGAGGCGACGATTAGGCATGAACCTAATAAACTCATCCGGTCCTCCTGTTGGGGTTCAAATCTCTTCCCCGAGGATCTCGTAGAGGAAGTCTTGGCGGAGGCCACTAGGGTTAATCAGAGCCTTAAAGCCCGTTGGGGTTTGACCCCTAAACGCAAGTATGACCCCGCAAATTATCAAGCCCGGGGTAGGAAGAAGCTTAGACCATATACCTCCACCCAGTTCAGGCAACAACAGAGTGCTTCATCCAACTTCCGGCTGCCTCTTCCTCCATCTTCTGTTGCCCCTGCACAGCCTTCCACCTCTCGGGCTCCTTCGGATGACTATGTCACCGTTCTGCTACCTAAGAGCCAGCTTTCTGGTGCCTCCGCCACTTCCCCTGCCTTTAACCAGTCCTACGAGGCTCATAGCTCTTCCCAGAGTTATGGTAGAGGTAGAGGCTACCACCGTGGCTCTAACCAGAACAAAGGCAGGGGAAGAGCCTTTCGCAGAGGAAAGAACTTCCGAGGCGGACGTGGAGGCAACTCCTCAAACCAATACTGAGGTGCAGCAGGTAGGGGGGAGGCTCTATGCCTTCCGCAACAAATGGAGGTTCAGTCCCTGGGCGTTCAGTATCATCTCCAAGGGACTAGGGTGGAGTTGGATTCAAGGACCTCCTCCTCCGAACAAATTTCGTCAACATTCCACTCCGGACCTGGTCGAATTTGTCCAGGATCTTTTACAAAAGAATGCCATACAAGAAACGAAACATCTGAAGTTTCAAGGTCGGCTGTTCAGTGTCCCGAAGAAGGATTCAGACAAGAGAAGAGTGATTCTAGATCTATCCCTTCTCAACTTGTCCATTCAATGCGACAAGTTTCGAATGCTTACCGTCTCGCAGGTGCGGACCTTACTTCCCCGTGGGGCCGTCACCACCTCTATCGATCTTACAGACGCCTACTATCACGTCCCGATAGCGAGACACTTCCGTCCGTACCTAGGCTTTCGCTTAGGGGACAAAAGTTACTCCTTCAAGGTGATGCCTTTCGGGCTCAACATTGCCCCAAGGATCTTCACAAAGCTGGCAGAAGTCGCTGTTCAGGAACTCAGGAATCAAGGGATTCAAGTAGTAGCCTATCTGGACGACTGGCTCATTTGGTCAGACACCTCCCAAAATTGCCTAAAAGCCACTCACAAAGTCATCCATTATCTTCAATCTCTAGGCTTCCAGATCAACTTCAAGAAGTCCCGTCTTCTTCCAAAATCGAAGTTCCAATGGCTCGGCCTGCAATGGGATCTTATATCTCATACTCTGTGTCTTCCCAGACCCAAGAGGTTAGAGATTGCAAGAAACACCAAACGCTTTCTCAAAGACAAAGTAAGTTCCAGACGGCTTCAAGAGAAGATTCTGGGGTCCCTTCAGTTTGCCTCAGTGACGGATCTTCTTCTGAAGGCAAAATTGAAAGATATCAATCGTGTCTGGCGTTCGAGGGCGAACCGGAAGCTCCGGGACAGGAAAGTCCGCCTTCCTCCCATTCTACGGGAAAGACTTCTTCCTTGGACAAGAGCAAACAGTCTGTCAAAGTCAGTTCCCCTTCGATTTCCGCCCCCGGAATTAATCATTCACACAGACGCATCCCTTTCAGGTTGGGGCGGCTATTCTCAGCTCAAGAAAGTTCAAGGTCTTTGGACTCCCTTGTTCCGCCATTTTCACATCAATGTGCTAGAGGCCATGGCAGTTCTTCTAACCCTGAAACGTCTCGCTCTTCCCAAGAAACAACACCTTCGTCTGGTCCTCGACAGCGAAGTGGTGGTCCGCTGCCTCAACAGAGGCGGGTCAAAGTCAGGGCCTCTGAACCATGTTCTAGTAGCCATATTCTCCCTAGCAGCCTCGAACCGTTGGCATCTTTCAGCTGTCCACCTGGCGGGAGTCCGGAATGTAGTGGCAGACGCCCTGTCCCGGACCTCCCCTCTAGAATCGGAATGGTCACTCGATCTAAAGTCATTTCGGTGGATTCTCTCTCAGGTTCCCGGTCTCCAAGTGGACCTCTTCGCCACGGAATCCAACCACAAATTGAGAGTATATGTGGCTCCCAATCTAGACCCTCAGGCTTACGCCACAGACGCCATGTCACAGAATTGGGACAACTGGGAAAAGATTTATCTCTTTCCCCCGGTGAATCTTTTGCTGAAAGTTCTAGACAAACTGAGATCCTTCAAGGGACAAGTAGCCTTGGTCGCACCCAACTGGCCCAAGAGCAACTGGTATCCTCTCCTGCGGGAGTTGAGACTATACCCTCACCCGATACCCAATCCGGTTCTGTCTCAGATAGTACAAACACGCGTTGTGTACGCTTTCTCAAACATTCAGAGCGCCCTAACTTTATGGACTTTATGAAGTTAGCGGCTATGCATGGTGCCAATATTGATCCTCAAAACACCTTGTTCCTAGAATCAGATAAACGGGATTCCACCATCCGTCAGTATGACTCTGCAGTTAAAAAGTTGGCAAAATTTTTAATAGACTCAGACGTGAACTGTATGAACTTGAACCTTACAGTCACTTTCTTTAGATCTTTATTAGAATCAGGTCTGGCAGCCAATACTATCACCACTATTAAATCGGCTCTGAAAAAGATCTTCCTAGTGGGTTTTAACATAGACTTAACCGACTCTTTGTTAGCTTCAATTCCGAAAGCTTGTGCCAGACTGAAACCGGTTACTCGTCCTACCCCGGTGACCTGGTTCCTTAATGACGTACTCAAATTGGCTTCTGATACCATTAACAGTTCTTGTGATTACATGCCCCTTCTCAGGAAAACACTTTTCCTAGTGAGCTTGGCTTCCGGGGCAAGAATTTCTGAATTGGCAGCCTTGTCGAGAGACCCGGGTCATATTGACTTTCTGCCTTCAGGAGAGGTCCTTCTTTCTCCTAACAAATTCTTTTTGGCTAAGAATGAAGACCCTCAAAACAGATGGACCTCCTGGAAAATTGTTCCCCTCACGCAAGATCCGTCGCTGTGCCCTGTCACTACTCTTAGGTCTTATCTATCCCGGACCTCCTCTAACTCCTCGGGGCCTCTATTCGTTAGAGAACAAGGCGGTACCATTACTATTAAAGGGATCAGGCAACAAATTTTGTATTTTATTAAACAAGCTAACCCTGACTCTTTTCCTCTTGCACATGATATCAGGGCGGTTGCCACCTCGGTGAACTTCTTTCACCACATGAATTTTACAGACCTTTCCAGGTATACAGGGTGGAAATCACCGTCAGTGTTCAAGAAACACTACCTTAAACATTTGGAAGCCCTAAAATTTTCTACAGTAGCCGCAGGGAGCGTAGTTACTCCCGAGTAACTCACAGGTTAATGCCTTGACTCTTTATCTCTCCCTCTTACCTGCCTCATTTATACCCTATTGTATTCGTTGGTCTCGCACCTGAATACTGTTATTATATTTGTAAATTTTATGCTTCTGAGTATCTGTATATATTATCACTCACGGCATTATTATACCTACCTTATTGGATTTATGTTCATATTTAAGATACCCTTATAATTGTTTTTTGGTACTCATCTCTGATTAAAGCATCCTGTATTTCTCTTACGCTTATGTTTTTTCCTTTATTTTGCAAGTTTGGTGACATTTTTCTCTTGTATAGATTCACTGGGCGGCACAGGTTCGAGCCCAGAAAAGGGATTTTGACGTAGGAAAAATCTATTTCTGGGCGAAGGACCTGTGCCGCCCAGTGAACCCTCCCAGCTCCTCTCCCTTGGAGTCCCCAAACTTTGGGTGCTAAGGAGTTGGGTTCTGAGCGGATGCATTGTAGTAGTACCGAGTGAGGTTGAACGGCTCTCCTCTATTGGGGTTCTCTGTCGTGGATTAATCTAAATAGTGCGGGACCTCTGGAATATACGCCCAATTTTATACCGACACCAATAGGTGAGCGAGCTAGTTAACCTAGCACTCCTTTACATTTTTTCTCTGGTATATTTAGCAGTAAATTACCTAAGAATAAGTGCTTAAATGGAGCTTATTCACTGGGCGGCACAGGTCCTTCGCCCAGAAATAGATTTTTCCTACGTCAAAATCCCTTTATTAAAAGGAGGAGATTAACCATCCGAATGGGTTTTATCATATAATTACAGTATACTGCCCTGTGTATACTGTACCTGTCATTTCACCCCTATCAATCATGTTGATCTCATTTCATATCACAGTATTTCAAGAATTTACTATAAAACCACAGCTTAATTTTTTGTCACGTGAAAAGCATTCAGTACTGTAAAGTTAATGGTCTTTTTTTAACTTTTCCACATGAACGTGCATATGCTTCCCAGTTATGTTGTTTCACAAATGTGGTGGGTGGACATAAGCAGGTTATTCCTTACTACATATCCAGTTCTCATGAATTAGGACCATACTATTTCTGTATGACACCCAAGTTAGATACAGTATTGTAATACTTTTACATTGCAATCCAAGTGGGTCTTCAAGAGGTTCGGCAATATGGCTACAGAGTAAGCCTCTGCATGTTTACAATCTTGATTCTGATCAAAGTATCTTTCAGTTATCTGATCAATAACAAGAATATGCTTTCACTAGATGAACCCTCGGCTTACAAGCAAAGAGATGGTAAAAATAAGAGTAATCAGTTTCAATGCAGATGGCATGTTGGCAACAAAAACAGAACTACTTGCCAACATGAATGCCTAAATACTATGTATACAAGAAATGCAAAAAAATTCCATCCTACTAAGAATTCCAAACATGCACTTAATTATTTCCCACTTGAGTCCAACCCATGGAAGTGTAATATGTGCTTAGAACAAATCTTTTATCCAAAATAGCAGAGATCTCTCTGCTGAGGGACTTGAGAGATCCTTTAGGTAGACTCAGAACACAAAAATCATGTCAATTTATAAACCACCACCTACATCTTTTGAGAGGCCGCAAATGAACCCTTCTAACAATAAAGCTGTTCTTATTGTAGGAGACTTCAGCAGCCCCAATACCATCTGGAGCTATAACCATAATGAAGAGGCGGTGGAGTGGACCATAACGCATGACCTCACCATCTTATATGATGCAAAGGACAATGTATCCTTCCAAAGTGCACATTGGAGAAGAAGGTACAACCAAGACTTGGCTTTTTTTCTCCTCCAAGCACCACCTGAACTTTTCAAAGACCATATCCAATCAAATTCCTAAATCTCAGTACTAGCCAATGTCATCAGACCTAGAGAGAGACCTATCAAAAAATCCCCAGATTGAACTACCGCAAAGCAAAATGGGAAGATTACAGTACTTTAGTAATATAGAAGCAGAGATATCAAACATCCCTCCTGGCCCTCAGCAGTACAAGATTTTTTCAGTCATTAATGTGGAAGGCTGCAAAGAACATCATCTTTAGAGGCTGCACAAATACTTTTATTCCTAGCCTCAATGACCGAAGCAAAGTGCTGTACCAGAGATACATAGAGGCATATAATGAAGATACATTTGCCAACAATACAGTTGAGCTTGGAGAAACTGTACTTAACTCAATTAGCAAGGAAATATGTCGACGCTGGCAAGAAACTACTGTATAACCAACACCAATTTGAATCATAACAGCAAAAAAGATTGGGCCACCATAAAATAACTAATTATGAAGATAAAAAACAGCCAAGAATCGCCACAGTCACCTCAATGAAGTGGCTCATAAACTCCTACTCAATGGAAAGCC
Organism: Palaemon carinicauda; assembly: GCF_036898095.1. Classification (NCBI taxonomy): domain Eukaryota; kingdom Metazoa; phylum Arthropoda; class Malacostraca; order Decapoda; family Palaemonidae; genus Palaemon; species Palaemon carinicauda. The sequence goes on from NC_090753.1 coordinate 66,111,192, forward strand.
ATATAACAAAGAAAGGGAATATTTGAAGAAAATGAAGAATGACATGTAATGGGCTATGTCAAGAATAACTAGAATTTCCTACCATTCACCACGCAAGGACTGATTATGGCAAAGAAATTTCTTAAAACTGGGAAGGCAGCCGGATTAGATGGAATTACAGTAGAGATGATCCTACACTTTGATGAGAGGACAAAAGAATGGCTCCTTGCACTATTCAATAAATGTGCAACAAACTATCAAACACCAAAGATATGGAGAAGAGCCAAAGTAGTAGAATTGCTAAAATCAGGTAAAGACCCTTTGTCTACTAAAGGTTACAGACCAGTATCACTATAATGCATCACATATAAATTAAATGAATGCATGATAATGGCACAAATACCTCCAAAGGTCAAAAGAAAATTATCACCCAACCAAGCAGGCTTCCAACCAGGTCGATAATATGATTGCAGTCAGGTTCTGAACTCGACTTGGTCCATTGATGATGGATTTGTGAACAGATAAATCACTTGGGCAGCCTTTGTAAACCTTACAGTTCCCAACGATATTGTCAACCACCCGCCACTCCTTGAAAAAGTTGCCCAAACAGTTGAAGAAGCCAATATAGTATGAATCATAGTGTCACTCTATGATTCATAAAAATGGACAGCAAGAAAAGCAGGAAGTGGACCCAAAAGAATAGTCTCCCGTAGGGCTCTGTACAGGCACCCATTTTATTTAAAATTTATACAAATAACCAACCAGTGTGTCAGGATATACAAAGATTCATATACAGTACTGAGACGACCTATGCATTGCCACACAGTTACAATCCTTTGAAGAAATAGAGGAGAAACTATCAAGAGCTTTATGATCTCTCAGTATACTATAAAAAATGGCAGCGCCATGCAAACCCTAGCAAAGCACAGGTGCATGTATTCCACCTTATCAATGACCACGCTAACCGGAAACTGAAGATTGTAATGGGAAAATAAAGAATTGCATACCCACTCACATCCAGTATACAGTATCTAAGTGTTACTCCTGATAGAACTCTTAGCGTTTAAGAACACAAACAAACTAAAGAAAAAACTATCAACAAGAAACAGACTGCTTAGCAAATAAACCAACACCAGCTGGGGAGCAGATTAAAAAAACCATAAGCAAAATGCTCTAGTAGTCTGCTATTCTACTGCAGAATATTGCTCACCTGTGTGGGAAAGATCATGCCATGCAAAGAAAGAACTTAAAAGAGCCTGTTGAATAATTACTGGCACACTAAAGGCAATGCCCCTACCATCTCTTTATTGACTAGCCAGTGTTGCACCACCTCAAATTCAACGAGATGCTATTATAAATAATGAAAGGGTCGAACAGATGAATGATCCAAGGCATCCACTTCATAGACATCAGGCAACAAGACGGCAACTAAACACAACAAAAAGCATCATGTCCATGGAGGGTCCTGTGCATCTAAACCATGCTGTCTACAGATGGATGAAGTGGAGAAAGAGGGACTAATTCAACCAATGAAGCACTACCACAACTTAGCCAACACCTACTTTATGGAGCATCCCTTAACAGAAATGAGTGAATCACCTTAGAGCAAGATACAAGGTCAGGAAAACACCAGACAGACTTCAGAAGTGGGGATAAGTTACCAATGCTGATTGCCCCTGTGGTGACTCGCCTTAGACCATGCACAACATCCTCCGCGGCTGCCCACTGCGAACTGCATGTCCTTATGCAGATCTACAAGAAACAAATGACAAAGCCAAACATTGGATATATGAGTGGTGTATTAAGATACGAGTGAATGATTGGCCTTTAATATACTGTATGAAAATTGGATCATTGGCATGGTGCAGGAAGGCAAATTTGCATCATCTTAGAAAAGAATGTATATAAAAAATATTTTTAGCACACATGCAAACTCATATAATGCCTAAGTAAATAGTTTGCATTTTCATACGGTTATGCAAAAAATTTCAACCACTCCATACATGCAGTCTATCCTCCTTTGATTTAGTTAATAAACTAGGTTAAAAGTTTACTTTTGACTGCAAAATAGAGGAAATTTCGATTGAACAATTATCTGCCAAAGAATTTTTATAAATCAAATGGATTGGTATTTTGTTATACTATACTATACATCTTTTATGAACTTAATCAGTAAATAAGAATTATCGTCTTGATTCAAAGTTTACTTTACTGTATATTTCTGTATCTACTTGGCTGTTTTTTCAGCTATCGCAGGGGTGATGGGTGGCTTAGAATATAACGCCCACGATAGCTGAAAGATTACTGTACATAATGTGAAAGTAATCTTAAGCCAGTCAACATCCATTAATCTAAATACAGATACTTGGGTACCCATACACAGATCCATTTCAGCACCATGCCATGCAATTGCAGTGAAGTAAATTCAGAGCAAGTCATTTATGAATACAAAATGTTAAAGATGTATTTTTTTCTATTCAAGGGTTTGTGGTATTGTGAATGGCATTTACATTTCCTACGCATAAACATATGTTGTGAATCTGTAGGTTAAAGACTTTTGCTGTAGAAAGGGATCTTGTATAGCACACAACCATGGCAATACAGTTAGCTAGTTTTATTATTAATTGTACTGCATTGTTGTTGCACGCTGAGTTACTACCCTACCTGGTAGAGCTAAATATATACAAGTCCTATGGCTCTGATAAGGAAAGGAGTCCAGCACTGAAAAAGATTGAGGCAGGCAGTTAATTCTAATAGCCAGGCCTTCTCCGTCATGAGGCTCAATACTACACAGTATACTAGAAGTTTTATTCCAGCTGTTACCGAGTTGTGGAATGATCTTCATATCAGGTAGTTGAATCAGTAGAACGTCAAAAGTTCAAAGCTGGAGCAAATGTTTTATTGTTGACCAGGCCGACATGAGTCTTTTTATAGTTTATATGTGACAAATCTGTTTTTGACATTAATAGTTTATATAAGACATATCTGTTTTGACGTTGTTACTGTTTTTAGAAGGATTTATTGTTAATTTATTCTCATTTATTTATTCCCTTATTTCCTTTCCTCACTGGGCTATTTTTCCCTATTGGAGCCCTTGGGCTTATAGCATCTTGCTTTTCCAACTAGGGTTGTAGCTTGGCTAGTAAAAACAACAACAATAACAACAATAACAGTAATAATATGTTATTTTTATTAATAAAATAAATTTTTGAATATACTTACCCGGTGATTATATAAGCTGCAGCTCTGCTGCCCGACAGAAAAACTCTACGTTCAAAATCCGCCAGCGATCGCTATGCAGGTAGGGGGTGTACTTCAACAGCGCCATCTGTCGTGCAGGTACTCAGTACTCAATGTAAACACAGAACTCAATTTTCTCCTTGGTCCACTGGGTCTCTATTGGGGAGGAAGGGAGGGTCCTTTAATATATAATCACCGGGTAAGTATATTCAAAAATTTATTTTATTAATAAAAATAACATTTTTCAATATTAAACTTGGCCGGTGATTATATAAGCTGATTCACACCCAGGGGGGTGGGTAGAGACCAGCATTAATTGTTTACATTATTATGAGCTAAGGATTTTGAATTTCATTTATGCAGTTATTCAAAATAACAAACATAAAATAAATAAGTACCTGGTAAGGAAGTCGACTTGAACAATTACTCTGCCTTTTTTAAGTACGTCTTCCTTACTGAGCCTCGCGATCCTCTTAGGATGCTGAGCGACTCCTAGGAGCTGAAGTATCAAGGGTTGCAACCCATACTACAGGACCTCATCAAAACCTCTAATCTAGGCGCTTCTCAAGAAAAGAATTTGACCACCCGCCAAATCAACCAGGATGCGAAAGGCTTCTTAGCCTTCCGGACAACCCAAAAACAACAATAAAAAATATTTCAAGAGAAAGATTAAAAAAGGTTATGGAATTAGGGGAATGTAGTGGTTGAGCCCTCACCCACTACTGCACTCGCTGCTACGAATGGTCCCAGGGTGTAGCAGTTCTCGTAAAGAGACTGGACATCTTTAAGATAAAAAGACGCGAACACTGACTTGCTTCTCCAATAGGTTGCGTCCATTATACTCTGCAGAGATCTATTTTGTTTAAAGGCCACTGAAGTTGCGACAGCTCTAACTTCATGTGTCCTTACCTTCAGCAAAGCATGGTCTTCCTCATTCAGATGGGAATGAGCTTCTCGTATCAACAGTCTGATATAATAGGAAACTGCATTCTTTGACATAGGCAAAGAAGGTTTCTTAATAGCACACCATAAAGCTTCTGACTGTCCTCTTAAAGGTTTAGTTCGTCTTAAATAGAACTTAAGAGCTCTAACAGGGCATAAGACTCTTTCTAGTTCATTTCCAACCAAATTTGAAAGGCTTGGAATATCGAACGATTTCGGCCAAGGACGAGAAGGTAGCTCGTTTTTGGCTAGAAAACCAAGCTGTAAAGAACATGTAGCCGTTTCAGATGAAAATCCGATGTTCCTGCTGAAGGCGTGTATCTCACTGACTCTTTTAGCTGTTGCTAAGCAAACGAGGAAAAGTGTCTTTAAAGTGAGATCTTTAAAGGAGGCTGATTGTAGTGGCTCGACCCTTTCTGACATAAGGAATCTTAGTACCACGTCTAAATTCCAACCCGGTGTAGCCAAACGACGCTCCTTCGAGGTCTCAAAAGACTTAAGGAGGTCCTGTAGATCTTTGTTGTTAGAAAGATCTAAGCCTCTGTGACGGAAGACTGCTGCCAACATGCTTCTGTAACCTTTGATAGTGGGAGCTGAAAGAGATCTTTCCTTCCTCAGGTATAATAGGAAGTCAGCTATTTGGGTTACAGAGGTACTGGTCGAGGATACTGATACTGACTTGCACCAGTTTCGGAAGACTTCCCACTTCGACTGGTAGACTCTAAGAGTGGATGTCCTCCTTGCTTTAGCAATCGCCCTGGCTGCCTCCTTCGAAAAGCCTCTAGCTCTAGTGAGTCTTTTGATAGTCTGAAGGCAGTCAGGCGAAGAGCGTGGAGACCTGGGTGTACCTTCTTTACGTGTGGCTGACGTAGAAGGTCCACTCTTAGAGGAAGAGTTCTGGGAACGTCCACCAGCCATTGAAGTACTTCGGTGAACCATTCTCTCGCGGGCCAGAGGGGAGCAACTAACGTCAACCTTGTCCCTTCGTGAGAGGCGAACTTCTGCAGTACCTTGTTGACAATCTTGAACGGGGGGAATGCATAAAGGTCTAGATGGGACCAATCCAGTAGAAAGGCATCTATATGAACTGCTGCTGGGTCCGGGATTGGTGAGCAATAAATTGGGAGCCTCTTGGTCATCGAGGTTGCAAAGAGATCTATGGTAGGTTGGCCCCATGTGGCCCATAGTCTCTTGCACACATCCTTGTGTAGGGTCCATTCTGTTGGAATGATTTGACCCTTCCGACTGAGGCAATCCGCCATGACATTCATGTTGCCTTGAATGAACCTCGTTACTAGAGAAAGGTTTAGATCTCTTGACCAGGTGAGGAGGTCCCTTGCGATCTCGTACAACGTCATAGAATGGGTCCCTCCTTGCTTGGAGATGTACGCCAAGGCCGTGGTGTTGTCTGAGTTCACCTCCACCACCTTGCCTTGAAGGAGGGACTTGAAGCTTTTCAAGGCCAGATGAACTGCCAGTAGCTCCTTGCAGTTGATATGTAACGTTCTTTGATTCGAGTTCCAAGTTCCCGAGCATTCCCGACCGTCTAATGTCGCACCCCAGCCCGTGTCCGATGCGTCCGAGAAGAGAACGTGGTTGGGGGTCTGAACAGCCAGGGGCAGACCCTCTCTGAGGTTGATGTTGTCCTTCCACCAAGTCAGTGATGACTTCATCTTCTCGGAAATGGGGATCGAGACCGCTTCTAGCGTCTTGTCCTTTTTCCAGTGAACAGCTAGGTGAAATTGAAGGGGACGGAGGTGCAGTCTCCCTAACGAAATGAACTGTTCCAGGGATGAAAGCGTCCCTATCAGACTCATCCACTGTCTGACTGAACATCGTTCCTTCTTTAGCATGTTTTGGATGCATCCTTGGGCTTGACTTGTTCTGGGGGCCGACGGAAAAGCCCGAAAAGCTTGACTGTGAATCTCCATCCCTAAGTACACTATAGTTTGGGATGGGACCAGTTGGGACTTTTCCATATTGACCAGGAGACCCAATTCCTTGGTCAGATCTAGAGTCCACTTTAGATTCTCCAGACAGCGACGACTGGAAGAAGCTCTTAGAAGCCAGTCGTCCAAATAGAGGGAGGCTCTGATATCCGCTAAATGCAGGAATTTGGCAATATTCCTCATCAGCTTCGTATATACAAGAGGAGCTGTGCTTAGGCCAAAGCACAGGGCTTGAAACTGGTAGACAACCTTTTCGTAAACGAATCTCAGAAAAGGTTGGGATTTTGGGTGGATGGGGACGTGAAAGTAAGCGTCCCTTAGGTCTAAAGAGACCATCCAGTCTTCCTTCCTGACCGCTGCTAGAACAGACTTTGTGGTCTCCATGGCGAACGTCTGCTTTGTGACAAAGACATTCAGCGCACTGACGTCTAGCACCGGCCTCCACCCTCCTGTCTTCTTTACCACTAAGAAGAGACGGTTGTAGAAGCCCGGGGATTGATGGTCCCGGACTTTGACTACCGCTCCCTTTTCTAGTAAGAGAGACACCTCTTGCTTCAAAGCTAGTCTCTTGTCTTCCTCTCTGTACCTGGGAGAGAGATCTATGGGAGACGTTGCTAGAGGGGGTTTTCGTACAAACGGGATCTTGTACCCTATTCTGAGCAACTTCATAGATTATGCATCTGCGCCCCTTTTCTCCCAGGTCTGCCAGAAGTTCTTGAGTCTGGCTCCCACTGCTGTCTGAAGAAGGTGGCAGTCAGACTCTGCCCTTAAAGGACTTGGTACCTTTCTTCTTCCCACGTCTCCCTTCGGCACGAGCACCTCCTCTGCTGGAGGCTCTGCCACGAAAGGGCGGAATGAATCTGGACGCTGGAGTGTCCATCCTGGGTCTAGACAAGGTAGGCAAAGGGGTGGCTTTGCGGGCAGAGGACGCAACCAGGTCATGAGTGTCTTTTTGAATCAAGGAGGCAGCAATCTCCTTTATCAAGTCCTCTGGGAAAAGGCACTTTGAGAGAGGAGCAAACAGAAGTTCCGATCTCTGACACGGTGTTACTCCAGCTGACAAGAAAGAGCAAAGGTTTTCCCGTTTCTTGAGGACCCCGGAAACGAACGAAGCCGCAAGCTCACTGGATCCGTCACGTATGGCCTTGTCCATACAGGACATAATGAGCAAGGAAGCTTCCTTGTCAGAAGGGGAGATCTTCCTGCTCAAAGCTCCCAGACACCAGTCCAAAAAGTTAAAGACCTCGAAGGCTCTAAACACTCCTTTCAACAGATGGTCTAAGTCTGAAGGAGACCAACAAATCTTAGAGCGTCTCATGGCCAGCCTGCGGGGAGAGTCTACTAGACTTGAGAAGTCGCCCTGGGCAGAGGCAGGAACTCCCAAGCCGAGAACTTCTCCCGTGGCATACCAGACGCTCGATCTGGAAGTCTCTCTCGCAGGGGGAAACGTAAATGCTGTCTTCCCAAGGTTCTTTTTGGACTGCATCCAATCCCCTAAAACTCTTAAAGCTCTCTTGGACGAGCGGGCGAGGACGAGTTTCGTGAAGGCAGGCGCTGATGACTGCGTGCCTGAAGCGAACTCAGACGGAGGAGAGCGTGGAGCCGCAGGCACAAACTGATCAGGAAACATCTCCTTGAACAAAGCAAGAACTTTTCTAAAGTCCAAGGAGGGTTGCGTGGTCTTGGGTTCGTCGATGTCCGTATGCGGGTCGTCAATGTGTGCAGCGTCGTCATCATCAGAGAGTCCATCATCTGAAAACTGAGGAGGAAGCGGCAAAGGAGTAGCAATCGGCTGGTCCGCTGAGTCCGGCAGCACGGGTGCACGCGTGACTGAACCGGACGCAACGTCATGGAACTGTTGCCCAGTCTGTGAACTGGCAACAACCATGGCAGCGCGGGGACGCAAAGCGTCTACTCCAGACTGTCTAGTCTGCTGTGGGTGAGTAGAGGTAACCACACTGGGTTGCGGAGGTTGACGCACCGCGTCAAAACAAAACAACTTAGGTTGTTGTTGTACCTCGCGAACGTCAACAGAAGGTTCCGTGCGTCGCTGAACGTCAACATGCGGCTGGCAGGGTACACTGGAACGCATGGGCGGCGGGACTCTCACAGATGGAGTGCGGGAGAAGGTAGCCTCAGCGTCCACCGGACGCACAACCGTGGTTGGTTGTAGGCTAGAGGTTGGTGTAGCGTCAACCTTCTCCGCACGAAAGTCCTGCATCAATGACGTTAACTGTAACTGCATGGTCTGCAGCAAAGACCACTTAGGGTCTGCAGGAGCAGGTGCGGCAACAGACGGAGTTACTGCCTGATGCAGTACCGCTTTGCCTCTCTTAGGAGGTGAGCAGTCGTCGGAAGATTGCAGCGAGTCCGAACTGACCCAGTGGCTACAACTGGGCCGTTGGACTTGCGCGGAAGGGACCGACTTGCGCTTAAGAGGCCGCGAGACCTTGGTCCATGGATTCTTATGAGAAACCTCTTCCGCAGACGAGGAATAAATGGGCTCTCTCGTCTCTGTGTGGGTGGGGCGATCTTGGGTAGATACGCCCGAAACCACGGAGGGAACGTCTGTTCGCTGATTAAAGCCTCTCGAACCCTTTGGTCGTACGACATTGCTTCTCCCCTGGGCTTGGGAGCATGCAAGAGGTCCCGGACTGGGAGGACGACAGGCACGAACAGACGAACCCTCAAGCGCAACACTATCCACAACACTATCCACAACACTACCACTCACTTTATCACTACCCACTGCACTCTTACACTTCAGCTCCTTGACGTCTGCCATGAGCTGGTTACGGTCACTAGCCAAAGACTCGACTCTCTCACCCAGAGCCTGAATGGCACGCATCATATCTGCCATCGAAGGTTGTTGAGTGCTAGAAGGGGGATCAGGAGCAACCACTACAGGGGAAGGAATAGGTTGTGGGGCATGAGGAGAGGAAATATCAACGGAGCGAGATGAACTTCTCCTGACTCTATCTCTCTCTAGCCTACGTGAATATTTCTGGAATTCGAGAAAATCGAATTCCGAAAGCCCAACGCATTCCTCACATCGATCTTCCAATTGACAGGTTTTATCCCGACAATTGGAACAAACGGTGTGCGGATCGATAGAGGCCTTCGGAAGACGCCTTGAACAGTCCCTAGCACTACACTTTCTGTATTTAGGGACTTGAGAAGGGTCAGCCATTTTGAATTAGTCAAAGGGGAATTCAAAAAACTATCCAAAGTCGTCAACAAATAATCCGATATCAACAAAAGAATGCAAGGATGTATTGAAGATAACGTCTGCAAAGCGAAAGCTCAAAACTAGAAATGTGTACTTCACCAAAATATGTGAAAACCAATCCAGTAAGCAACAGCGAATTTAGTAGGTCTTGCCGGTGGCACGACAGAGAGAAAATTGAGTTCTGTGTTTACATTGAGTACTGAGTACCTGCACGACAGATGGCGCTGTTGAAGTACACCCCCTACCTGCATAGCGATCGCTGGCGGATTTTGAACGTAGAGTTTTTCTGTCGGGCAGCAGAGCTGCAGCTTATATAATCACCGGCTAAGTTTAAAATTGAAAATTTATAATAATAAATCAGGATAAACCTCTGAAAAAAAAGGGATTTTGACGAAGGAAAAATCTATTTCTGGGGAGAAACCTGTGACGCCCGGTGTAAAGGGTCCTTCTTTACACTTTTCTAATATAAATCTTCCAAATATACCAGAGAAAGATAAAAAGCATGGAATGCAGAGGTTACAACCCTCGCGCGAACACCTTGTTGGTGTCGTGTATTTAACAAGGGTGTGTGTAAACCACTATTTACAGGCGCAATTAAGTTAATGTCAACCTACTCAGCAATAAAGCATTTGCACCAAGTTTGAACTTCTTTAATTCCACTGGTTCAACTACTGTATTAAACCATGAAGTTCATAAAACAGTTTGGTCACATCAAGACTAAATCTTCTAGGTCATTATTTAATAGTCTAATTAAAAAAAGGAACCTCAGTACTGGTAGAATCACTGTATAGTAATTGCTTACCAACCATGTGGTGGATGGTAGAGTCTGAAGATCTGAATGCTAAGGATGTTATAGATTTTAAAAAAAAATTTAGAGCTTGCATAAGGAGCTAAATGGAATGATCATGTAAACTGATATTGAGATTAGGTGTAAAGAATCAGAGTTTGCACAAGAAACACTAGATGAAAGTTGGCTGGTGAACATCTAATATTTTTAAAACATTATGAAAGAAACAAAAACATTTGAATAAACAAGTCTCCAAAAATCTTGGAGTTTTTAGATTCACAGACGTTTTTGTTATAAGTTTGGGAGATTTGATATGGTTCCCAAGTGGGATTTTTAAATCAGGAACGGCATTAGAATCTTAAAAGAGCTGCATACAGTTTAAGGAAACTTTTCTTGAAAAAATCCAGTTGGGGTCCTTAACCCTCAGATCTACTAAAATTCACTTAAAAATTTTGTTGCAGTTTACAATATGCAATAATTCCAACTTTTCCGCTGTTATATGCGGATTGGCAACCATAGGTCTACACCTGGTAAATGGAATATTTTAAAAACATTGTTTACATAATTATGTTAAAAATTATGTCTGCTTAAGCATCAAGCTTTTTCTTTTAAAGCAAAGGGCCATGAATACTACACTAAGAAGCACTGGAAATTACATTCTTGTAGTTATAGTGCCATCAACTACTGAGCTACGTTTTGCAATATATTAGTTAAACATAACATGAGCCACCAATGCCAATGAAGAGTTTTAAAACAAGGGCCTCCCAATTACCACAGCAAAAATCATCTCTGAAATAATGATAATAGTTATATGAACTTCTTGACCAGAATCAAGCAATGTATAACACAAAGGTTTAAGATTTCACAATCACTTAGCCCTCGCAAGAAACAGATTTATAAAAACGTATACACAGAAGTAAGACTTCCAGGAATATTTTGGATCACAAAAATATTAATCACTTTTTAAATGAATTATCAGTTCTCCATTAATAGCAAAACTGGCTAGTATTAAGAAAAATAACAGAACTAGGTAGTAATAAGCTGACATTACAAAATATGTTAAAGTAACATTTAGACATGTATAGTCTTAATTTTTCTTGGATCAAAAGTAAAGTCAAACGCAGGATCTTCAAGACCAGTATAATGAAGCGTATGTTATTTCTGATTGCCTTGATTACAATCAAACATTACCCAAAATAGTTTTCTCTAATAAAATACTCAAAGTGTTCAGCTTGAGCTCAAACTCCAAAATCTACAGCTCTTATCTGGCTACAAAGTTCTTCTCCAAGTCTGGTCTGTTTGGATGTCTAAATTATCCAAAGTTTATCCAAGTCCTTTTTTTTCTTGTAACAAGCAAATCAAGTTATCAATATTAAAATTTACAAACATTTAAAGACAACAGGCTCTTTTTATAACTTAAATGCTCATAAATTTAAAAACCACCAAAAGGCCACTAACTTACCTAATATTGCACACTTCCACAATACAGTTGGAAGATTAGAATTGGGCTGTCAAGTTTTAATTACAAAGCATAATAAAAAAGGGATTTTGACGAAGGAAAAATCTATTTCTGGGGAGAGACCTGTGACGCCCGGTGAAAAGGGTCCTTCTTTACACTTTTCTGATATAAATCTTCCAAATATACCTGAGAAAGATAAAAGCATGGAATACAGAGGTTACTACCCTCGCGCGAGCACCTTGTGGGTGTCGTGTATACATCAGGGGCGTGTGAAACCACTATTCACAGGCTGTCTTCCATTTAGATAATTCCTTCATCAAAGGGAAGGGCCGTAACAGAGGCCCTAGAAACCACACTTGGACCTCGCCACCGTCACCTAACACGAGCGCCCTCTAGGACATCCTTCTGCAAGAACATATGGCTTGGCAAGGAAAGGGTGGGTCCGTACAAAATAACCGGGAAGGGTTTCACCGGGCGTCACAGGTCTCTCCCCAGAAATAGATTTTTCCTTCGTCAAAATCCCTTTTCTGGGTCGACCTGTGACGGCCGGTGAAAATGTACCAGAGAATGCCTTCCAAGCCCAATAAAGTAATAACATAATGAGGAGAATACAAACCCCATGTAAGACAATAATGTAATATAATACTGTAAGTAAACATCAAATTACAAACTAACCAAATGACATAGGGAACGTAAGGCTAAATAAATATGAAGACAAGGAATCAACCGAGTGTCCAAACGTAAAAGGCATCAAACCTTACATGTCTAAGCATATCTAATCATTAAAGGAACGGTAAATACAATAACAGTTAAAACATAGGAATTAAACATGATAAATATCATAGGGCTAACGAACTACCCAGGAGAGTGGCGACGTGGTGTGAGTGGCGGGTAGGAGGGAGAAGAGAAGAGATGGAAGAAAGGAAGAACAGGAGATTAATGGTGAGAGATAAGACTCCCAGCTGCAACCGTTGGGTATTTAAGGGCCTGTAAGTTCTTTAGATAGTGGCGTTTGAAAACCATAGGAGATTTCCAACCCGTATATTTTTTAAGGTCATCAAAATCCATGTTCTGGAAGTAATTGATGGAGATAGCTACTGAAGGGATATCATGAGCATGGGGAAATGATTCCGGATTAGCATGTTTAATGAAGTAGAGGATTTGTTGTCTGATACCTTTTTATGGAAATAGTACCTCCTTGTTCTCTGATAAACAAGGGGCCAGACGAGCGGGTGGCAGTTCTAGCTAAAAAGGCCTTGAGAGTAGTGACTGGACACAGAGAAGTATCCTGGGGAAGAGGGATAATCTTCCAAGGGGACCACCTATTTTGTGGATCCTCATTTTTAGCCAGGAAAGCTCTGTCTGGAGAAAGAAGTACTTTGCCTGAAGGGAGGAAATCTATGTTTTCTGAGTTTCGTGAGAGCTGCTAGTTCTGAGATTCTAGCACCTGAGGCCAAAGCCGTTAGAAATAAAGTCTTCCTAAGAAGAGTGATATAAGAGCAGGATCCATTGTCCGTGTCTGACGCAAGTTGAGGACATCGTTCAGAGACCAAGAGACCTTTTGTGGACGAACCGAAGGTCGAAGCCTAGCACACGCTTTTGGAATAGATGAGAAATAGGAATGAGGTAGGTTAATGTTAAACCCAACAAGGAAGATTTTCTTCAAAGCTGACTTGATGGTGGTTATAGTGCTAGCTGCTAGGCCTTTGTCAAATAGGAACCTTAAGAAAGAGATGGCTAAATTCAGAGACATACGAGTATGGTCTGAATTCTTTAGGAAATTTGCTAGTTTCTTAACGGCCGAATCATATTGACGAATTTTCGAGTCCCTTTTGTCTGATTCTATGAAGAGGACGTTTTCTGGGTCAATGTTTGCATCTCTACGAGCTGCAAACTTCATGAAGTCCACAAAGTTAGGGTTTTGGCTATCCTTGAGGAATCTGACACAGTCTGAGTTTGGACTACTTGGGTCAGTTTGGGGAATGGGATCCAGAAGGGACGGAGTTTCAACTCGAGGAGGAGAGGAAACCAACTGCTCTTTGGCCAGTCAGTGCTACTAAAGCCACTGCCCCTCGGAAGGAGCGTAGTTGTGTAAAACTTTCCTTAGAAGATTCACTGGAGGGAATAGGTAAATCTTCCTCCAATGGTTCCAATCCAGGGTTAATGCGTCCATGGCTTAAGCCTGAGGGTCCAGGTTTGGGGTCACATAACAAGGAAGTTTGTGATTCAGCTGAGTTGCGAATAGATCTACCTGGAGGCCCGGAACCAGCCTGAGTATCCACCGGAATGAATTTATGTCTAGAGACCATTCTGATTCCAGTGGTTCCGTCCTGGATAGTGAGTCCGCTATCTCATTCTGGACTCCTGCTAGGTGAGTTGCTGACAGGAACCAGTTCTTTTCTGTTGCCAAGGCGAAGATAGTGACCAGGACCTGATTCAGGTTGGGTGACTTGGATCCTCCTCTGTTGACGCAGTGTACTACGGCTGTGCTGTCTGACACTACTCTGATGTGGTTCGACCTCGGAGGAGAGCGTCTCTTCAGGGTCAAGAACACTGCCATGGCTTCGAGAACATTGATATGGAACTGTTTCATGGCGGGAGACCAAGAGCCCTGAAACATCTGATGTTCGGAGTAACCCCCCCCCCCTTCACTCAGAGACGCGTCTGTATGAATTGTCACTTGTGGAGGTGGGAACTGTAGAGGAACCGATTTGGAGAGGTTCTTCGGTTCGGACCATGGCGTAGTCTCATTTTCAAGAAAGAGGGGATCTTTTTTGAGACCTTGTCTCTTAAAGGTACTGTAGCTCTCTTTCTCCAAACTCGATTGATGTCTTTGAGTTTGGCTTTTAATAGGAGATCTGTTTCTGAAGCGAATTGGAGAAGGCCGAGGATTCTTTCTAAGGCTCTTCTAGACACCTGCTTGTGTTTGAGAAAATTCTTGATCTTGGAAGCTATTTCTCTTACCTTTTTGGAAGGAAGAGACAGCTTGTGCTTCGAAAGGTCCCACTGAATGCCTAACCATTCGAAGTGGCCTGATGGTTGCAGGCGGGACTTTTTGAGATTGACCCGAAATCCCAGGTTGGCGAGAAATCGAAGTACTTTCTTCGTAGCTCTGTTGCCTTCCAGGGCCGACCGGGCCCAAATGAGCCAATCGTCCAGATAAGCAATGATCTGTATCCCTTGGTTCCTGAGTTGTTCTAACACTGTCTCTCCCAGTTCGTGAATATCCTGGGAGCAATGTTGAGGCCGAAGGGCATGACTTTGAACGCAAAGGCTTTCTTGCCTAGGCGGAAACCTAGGTAAGGAGAGAAGTTTCGAGCTATTGGTACATGATAATAGGCGTCGGTAAGGTCGATAGAGGTGGTGACGGCCCCACGGGGAAGTAAGGTCCGTACCCGAGAGATAGTCAACATCCGGAACTTGTCGCAGAGAATGTAAGAGTTTAGCTTTGACAAGTCCAGGTCCACTCTCAATGCCGACGAGCCTTTCTTCGGAACTGTGAACAGGTGGCCTTGGAACTTGAGTGATCGAACCCGTTTGATTGCTTTCTTCCTGAGTAACTCTGTGGTGTACTCTTTCAGGATGGGAGTGGGTTTCTGGAAGAAGGTCACTGGTGGAGGAGGAGTACCTTGTGGCCATTTCCACCCCAAACCTTTAGAGATTGTGCTATGAGCCCACGGACTGAAGGTCCAATGGTCTCGAAAGTGGTAAAGTCTCCCCCCTACCGGGACCACCTCATTGTGAGGGAGTGAATGTCCTCTAGCCCTGTAGCTTCCTCTCTGGTGTCCACGAAAGGAACCTGAGGGTTCGGAGCTAGGGTTGTATGCAGGCGAGGGCATCCAAACGGGGTTGGGTTGTGTACCTGGGGGAGCAGTGAGGTAGACCACCTGTTGAGGGGGATTCGGATGCAGAGACGCCGAAGCAGAGGGAGACTGTGATGACAAGTGAGTAACTGACGATTGATGGTAGTGACCCCGGTTCGTCTTGTAAGGGGTAAATCTCTGCTTCTTCTTGAAGAAAGCTTGCTTTTGGGCTTCGACCTTCTTTTTGGCAGTGAGGCCCCACCTCACCTACAAATTTTGGTTTGCTCTCGCATCGTCTTGTAGAACCTTGTTCACCTCCTCCTGAGGGAAGAGGGTTTTACCCCAGCAGGAGGAAGCTATCAGCCTGTTCGGTTCATGTCTGATAGAGGCCTCAGACAGAACGTATTTCCTGCAACTAACCCGTGCGGACCAGAAATCGTGTAGGGCGATTTGGAAGGACAAAGACAGGTTCTTCGTGAATATCCGAAACCAGGTCTCAGTGGGATAAAGCGAGGCTAGGGACTCCGCGAGGTGGGGTCCATCTCTTTAAGAGCCGGCATGGCAGAACCTTCTTTGACAACTTGAATAGTAAGACCTGTCAATTTATCCGTAATAGGCAAGGTAATAATGGGAGCAGTTGTAAATATGGTGTAGGCCCTTTTGTGTGGGGTGAGCTTGGAATTAGCGCACCCCCAGTCCGACAACGCCCTGGCCCAGACAGCTTGGGCCTGCTCTTTAGGAAATATTGTCGTTACCTTCGGTACCTTGTCTAACCTAACCAAGGCATGCTCTTTCAAACGGACGAATCCGTTGAATGGGAATTCTAGTCCCGGAGGGTAAATTCTAGGTCCTCTAGAGGGCGGACGCCTATACCATCCAGAGTTATGGTACCATCTATATATGGACCATGTAAGGCAAACCTCCATGGGTTGTTTTTATCGAAGGGGGTTAACTTCGATGCGTCTGGGGCTGAAGGGTGAGTCATCTGAGTTCCTGAACGGATCAGATTCGCCACCATATCCTTGAGCTCCGTCATAGCTCCTTGGCTTGCCCTAGAATGTGTTGTATCTGCTGTTGTATCTGCTCTTTAACCATATCCCTGATCAGGTCGGCGGGGAAGGAGGGATCCTGAGCACGACCCGCTGACGAAGCCCTGGACTTAGCGGACTTCATCTTTTTAGCCGTCACGGTTTTATGCAAAGTAATATGAACATCAGGGTCCTTTGAGGGTCCAGGTACCAGTGATGCAGATAATGGCAAAGCTGAAGGCTTAAAACTCATCACCACCTACCTGCTCGTCCATGGGTTCGACGTCCAACTCTGGAGAGGACACGTCCCCCGCCAATAAAGCTTCCTCTTCCGTTGGGATGGTTGCTCTAACCGCCTCAATTAACGGGGCCGCTGTCTCCGGTGGAACTGCCGCTGTAGTAGAGCCCGGGAACAGGCGAGAAGCCATGTCTCCGTCGAGGAGATAGGGTGCGCCAGACGGAGCATTCCTTCCAAAGCTTGACACCCAAGGGCGGAGAGCAGCTCTTGCAGCCCGGAGAGATTCATCATCAGCCTGAAAGAGGCGAGGGGATTAGTGATGAAGGAGAAGACCGTTCTCCGCAATAAGCGATGTATACATATATAAAGAACAAATTAAATAATCGCCAAAGGATACCAAAGGAACAAATTAGAACCAACTTACATCATCGTTCAGGAGTAGGGAGGACAGCTCGTAGCAGAGCGTGCATGACTCCGGGAACCATACCATGTAGGGGGTTTGTCCCGGTTCCCGAGAGAAGGGTATGGCGCAATGCGCATAAGACCGGCATAGGTCTTGGCCCAGGGAATCATTAAAGGCAGCGGGGTAGCTCTTGGCAGCTCAGCGGACCTTCTGTTGAAGAAAGGAGACAAGTCTGGATGTTCCTTGAGAGACTGGTCAGTGATCCTATTCACAGGCTGGGATCAACCAAAGTATCTAGAAAACAATAATATATATGTATATGTATATATTTGTACATGTATATAATATATATGTATTTATTTATGCATATATTTAATTATATACAGTGATGCCTCAGGATACGAAAGTAATCCGTTCAGGATACGGTTTCGTATCCTGATTTTTTCGTATCGTGAGTCGCGTTTTACATATAAATAGCCTAATCCGTTCCAAGCCTTACAAAAAGTCAACTTTTCTTTCATAAACACGCTAAACTGTAGTAATAAACATGCAATGCAGCCATTTCTATCATTCAATAATTAACCCAACCGTTAAAAACAGCCTAATCCATTCCAGAAACCACCATGAGATTATTCAATAATGTAGTTATAGCCTAGTTATCCCCTCCAAGCCCTAAGAAAACGGTCCATTTTCTTTACTACTGTATAAAAGTTACGGTACTGTATGTAAAGCATTTGGATCAGTGAAGGTGTATTGTTACCTGTACACCTAAATTAAGGGTTGATACCCTGAAAAAAAAGGTACTGTACTCTCGGCGACGAGGTGGGATCTCGTAAGCTTTTCGTATCCTGAAAATTTTTTCGTATACTAGGGCATTAAAATCTTTGTATCGCTTTTCGTATCCTGAATTTTTCGTAAGCAGAAACTTTCGTATCCACAGGTATCACTGTATATGTATATATATGGATAAATATCAAACACAACATCGTGTTCAAATAGAAATAAATTTCTACTTCATACTCGGGATCGAACGCTAGCCCCTTCTAATGAAAGGCCAGATCGAAACCAACCCCATTTAATTATGTGTGCATAACATGGTTCTATAATTGATAGCTAGATCTACAAGTTAATATATTACAGCCAAATCAGAATAAACTAATGTACACTGCGGATTCGCGGACGAGCCGAGGATGCAGTGACAGGTCTGTAACCACGTAACATGTAACTATAAACATCAGCGGTAAGATAATGTTAACCTCGATGCTGATCGTCTGTGTGATCTCCGGTGAAGCCGGAGATCCGGTGAAAAAAGGTCCGTAATAATGAAATTGTGATTAATCATGAAAAAGTGTTCGTGTGCATAAGGCCGAAGCCGGAGTCCGAGTGCAGGGGTTCACCGTTTCACTCCAAATATCTGACTAGTTTCCAACTCAATGAGTATCTCTTATAGCGGAGTAGAACTCAAGGCGGAGAGGATGAATGCTCCGATCCTACTCCCAAGGCGTAGCGGGGAGAGGACGGAACTATGGATGGCTGTATAAAGCGGGCCCAAAATTTTGACTCATACACGAACGGGACCTATTAAAAATGCTAGCTACATTAACAGTAACCACATAATTAAAACTTAAATATCATCAAACGTAAATATCATAAACCCGTAGAAAGAGAGGGGGGGAGGGATAACTCGTGATCGTATAAAACGGAAAACTGGAAATCCACCCCTCTTACTCGAGATTAAGAAAGAAAACGAGAGAAAGGGTAACTCGTAACTGTAGTAACAGAACACGAGAACTCCATGCTCGCGCTCTCATGGTTACACTATAAAGAACCAAAAGCACACAATAATATGATATAAGAATAATAATAAAAATTGTAATAACCATGAACGAAGAATAAAGACTGCGTAATAAATAAATAAAAAGATATACAGTAGTCTACAAACGATCGCCTTCCCGAGGCGGGTACTTAAAACTATAATAAAGCCAAGAACGTTATCCTTTGTTCGTCCAAATTGGACTAGCTAGCAAAAAATACCATAGTAAAACAATAATAAAATAATGATAAAAATAATGGTCACAAATCGTAAGTGATACAACCTAGATGACAGTACCAGATGGGCAATATTAACTTGAAATACCAGTGAAGCGAACAACGCCATAATGGCTGCCGCCGCCGAGAAAGGCCAAGCCGATCCAAAATTAAAATCCACATTACTGGAAAGAGAACAAATGCCCGGTACTGAAAAAAACTGTCAAAACAAACTATGGTACTTAACATTGGTAAAGGTGAAGTAGCAGCGTCAGTCATGATGAATTAAGCCAAAAACGGGACAAAACACCAAGAGCACAAAGAAAAACGACTAAGCCAGCAAGTCCAAAACGGAACGATGTCCTAGAGGGCGCTCGTGTTAGGCGTCTGTGGCGTGGTCCAAGTTTGGTTTCTAGGGCCTCTGTTACGGCCCTTCCCTTTGATGAAGGAATTATCTAAATGGAAGACAGCCTGTGAATAGTGGTTTTCACACACCCCTGATGTACACACGACACCCACAAGGTGCTCGCGCGAGAGTAGTAACCTCTGCATTCCATGCTTTTATCTTTCTCTGGTCTATTTGGAAGATTTATATCAGAAAAATGTAAAGAAGGACCCCTTTTCACCGGCCGTCACAGGTCGACCCAGAAATAACTATTGTAACATGGCCAAGAAATTAGTATTGGGTATGGCTGCTTCTATGAAGTGCTCACAGCCATATATCAAAACCATGTCAACCATTGTAATTAGAGTACACTAATACCTCTGGCAAGTGTTTAAATAAATAATTTTTATGGCTGAAGTGTGTCAAATTAGAAAGTTATGCCTTCTACAAACCATTTTACTATCTAAAACTTCGAGGTGCTGTTTTAGTACGAGATTTCAAAGTAATGGCTTTGCTTTGGTATGCGATCTCACCTGATAGCAGCGACCTCACTTCCCGGCAAAGCAATAACCATTATTTTTTTTAAAAATATATACTGGAAGTAATTATCCAAGAAATAATAAATGTATCATCGATGTTAGCGTGCGCAGCTCAACATTACCGCTAACTAGTACATAAAGAGCTTTGAGCGTTTATTTTTTCGCGAGCGAAGCAAGCGCACGGCATGCAAGAACCATCAGATTGTATTTTTTTATACCTATTAAAAATAACAAGATAGCATACCAAACAAAGTAATAGCTTTCGAAATAGCACAATAAATGAAATCACATACCAAAACAGCACCAACTTCAAAATAAGTCACACCCACATTCACATTAGAACCTGTGATTAGACTTCTTTAAAGTCTTTCAAACTTTTCAATCACGATAGAACCTATGAAAAGACTAAAAAAATCTTAGTCCTGAAATACTGTATAGTTCTGTCATCATACTTTCCTTCGTTACAGGATCCTAAAATTTTGTCCAAATGAAATCTCTAAGTTGAGAGTTCAGATCTGGAAATTATTTGAGACGCCAAGTCAAAAGCATTATAAGTTGTAGAGGCAACGTAGTTTAAAAATAGTACATAAAATCATACAGGAACTGTGAAGCACTGGTAGTTTATTTCTTTATCTCCTGCCAGTGAATGGAGAAACTTGCGCCACAAGTTAAAAGCAAATTGAATAAGACCATTGAAATAAGGTATTCTATAAATCTTATCAAAATGGGAGCGCTCACATTGAGCAGACCTTATGTTGATCACCTAGGTTAGCAGTTTCTAACTGAATTTAGGTTAGAGTTGATAGATGAAAAGGATTAGAAAATAAGGAAACTTTGCTCTGCTACTATGCCTGGCCAAAATTATTTAAAAAAACAATGGTGCCAAAGTCAGATAACATTAAACTTTAGACCGTTACAAATGGTACAGAGGCTATACCATAGATTTAATCCTAAATTTGTTTACTATAAATGATATGCAGTTACAATCTTACTATTGAAAAGTAAAATACCTATCAGGTCTCAAGACCTTTGAGATAATTTACATAACCTGAGGCTGGTACAGAGGCCTCAAGATGATAATCACTTCCTAGAAATGAGATTTAGACCAAGCAGTTTAGTGTTAGTCTAAGAGTCTAGAGCTAGGCACCAAAGGTTAGCTGTGAGCACATCTAGTAACGCTTAGTTAACCATAGGAGGTTAACATTTAAATTAAGAGTTGGGCTTTATCGCCAAGTGAATTCCACTTCCTAATCTTTGCAGAGTGAATTAAAAGTCATCCTTGCAAGGTGAATTCAAGGAGACTTTTTTTGGGGGATAAATTTGGAGCACGCTAGCCTTGGGCACAGGAATTATATAAAACGTTCCTTATTATTTTTACATATTTCCTTTTATAAGGCCTTTCAATATTTTAGTTCCATCTCATAAAAAACCTATTGTTTTTTGCAATAAAAATTTGAACATTTGCTGTAATTAAAAATTTTAAAGATATGCTCTTTGTTCTAGTACTGTACTTATCTGTTACAGTACAAGTTAGTTTTTGGACAGTTTCCAGAGCGATAATCAAAAAACAGTGTCGTGGGGGGGACTACAAATGGCTTTAAAAATATCCCTTAATAATAAAAACACCCACTCTTCCACCTCTTCAATTTTGAGGGAATAAACAAAACTCCAAAAACTTTCAATGTCTTTAATGAATTTGTATAAAATATCAAAAATGTATTAAATAAAAAATTAAGTTATCACAGTTAAAAGCTGCAGAGATATTTCCAGCTGGTAACTATATTTTAACACTTTCATGTGAAAGGTTAAATAAAAATCTAGAGTATAAAAAGAATTTCCTAGTTCTACCAATTACAAACTAGCAATTTTAGTAGAATTTGAAGTTCTCTAAAAATTTAGATAACCAATGATAAACTATTTTAAATGCCCATTGAGTTTCATATGAAAGTAATTCGTGTAGGATATATAAAATAAGTCACATGAAAGGCACTAAGCCGTGAGCGCTCAGCGTTAAAGCTACCTACTTCTATATCTATGACTAGCTAATCCTAGCAAACTGTCTTTGACTTTCAGGATAGATATTGTTCCTAGACTATCACCCCCTTGTTCAATCTCTAATCTAGATTACTTAACGAGACTTAATTGAATGGGTCATCAAAACATTCAGATTCTCTAATTTTTAAAAGGTGGTAAGTGCCAAATTTTTAAACTTTCAAAAACTTGGCAAAATTTAACGTATGCTTAACCGCAAAGAAAATAGGCTGCAAATTTCAGTTGGTATTGAATTCTACGGTAATTTGCCAGCATCAGCTTATTTAAGATTCAAATTTTCAATAAATTTTCACGGGAATAAATGCAAACTAAAGTGAATAAGTATTTCAGTGAAGGGTAAAAACAGTCCAGGTTAATCCTCCTAGTGTAGAGAGGCAGACATCTAGAACAATGCATCAAAACCTTTATGAAACTACATAAAGACCTTGAGGACTATAAATCAGTAAAATACTGTACGGTACTGTATACATATTTGATACGTATGCACGTATTGCTAAAAAAAAGTTTTTTGTTGGGCATCATGAAGTGCAAATACCTTTGACAGGAAGTCAACGAAAGCAATCAGTCATGCTAAGATTTGACAGGATTTACAAAATTTCTGTCATATGCCCTAGTACTGGGGCCTGGGAGGTCAGAGTAGACTTAAGAAGCTACCACCTGCAAAATATTCTAGACGTGTACGTTTGATGAACTAAAGTTCAACTATAATGTTCCAAAGCAAAATCTATGATTCTAGAACTAAAGGAACTTTGAGAAGGCCTACTTTGGAGCATTTTCAAAGACTAGCCATCATGCTATCACATCTGAGAACAGATGACAACTTCACCCCCCAAAAAAACAATGCCCTATGAAATGAAAAAAGACATCTGGCAGCTTAACTTCACGTACAGTAACTATCTGCTTTCCAGAAGGTATCTAAATTTAAATATACATAATGCCTATTTTGTGGGATCAAACAATAAAATAATGCTTTATAAAAACAACAATGCAACAGAAAAAATCCTTTGGCTTCTTGTCATTCCTCTGGTGGCCATTTTTGGTTTGTCCAATCAGATCAGAACTTGTCTGGCAGAAAGATGCCGTGAAGTCCGTTGGGGACCTTGGCACTAACTTCACACCTAGCAATTTCCTCCATGGTCCTGGCATCAAGAACAAGCATGAAGTCAGACTTTCCAGGCTGGACATCACAGACAGAGGCCAAGAGAACACCATCGTCCTCATCTATTGCATTGGGGGCACCGACAAAGATGGGCTCTGAAAGGTATTGGTATTCTGTACCCCTCCACAGCCAAGTCCTTCCAGAATCCACATCAATTTTCGATACCTGCATGAAGGAAAAAGGATTAGAAGTGGCAAACCAAATTTTTCCTATTACTGCAAGGATAATACCAAAATATATATATTTTTTTTTATTAATTGACAAGTACTGTACTACTTCTAAAGGATTGGCAGATTTATAATGGCAAGCCTTAGTTTCAGTAAAAAGTTACAAATTTGAAATAATACAGTACGAGATTCTCTTAGGGGGTTAATTTCACAGGTAGCCTTAGTAACCAATAAATTATTAATTTAATACCAAAACGACACGATAGCATAAGGAGGGAATTATGTCTGTACGTTGCGTGGTGCACTCTTCCAGCTTTCTGTCTAGCCTCTTATCTTTCGCTTCTTACTGTAACTGCTGGGTTTTCACAGTTACAACTGCCCTCTTACATCGCTTCACAGAGCCCAGAACCTAACTATTTAGCCAAAATTAAAAGCCAATCTATAGTTTGAAGTTCGTAATTTTATTAAATCAAAATCTAACTCCAGGATATTTGGATTTAACTAGATTTCTCCCTAACAATGACCTACAGATTGTAGGTATTCAACATTCATACAGTGTGCTTTTATAATTTTCATCAGTTACTAGTCATAGTAACACCGCAATATCTGAACCCTGAGACTATTAGTTACCCAAGATATTGGGTTACTCAAGATTTCTACTAAACTGTTAAATGCAATTTAGTTATTTGAACACATGCACAGTACTCTATTGCTTCATGACCTGCAGTGTCATAAAAAATTTTAAAATAAAAAGCTACTATCCCAAAATAGTAGTCTAAGAATACTTTGTAAACCACAAACTCAAGTAACTTCTCACTATCACATCCCAAATATATATTTAGCTTTTCAGATAATGTTCACGAACACATGGAAGAAGAAAGAAAGAAAAAAAAAGGGTAATTTTTTTCAGAAAAGAAAATTTAATTGCAAAGATTGAATTAGTAACCAAGACTCACCGCATTTTTGTAGTATCCCTGATCCCAACCGCCAGTACCATACACATAGTGGTAAGGCTTGGCACTGTAAGCCTTGTTGATTGTAGGCATGTCCCAACCAGGCTCACCAATGTCCATCCCAGTAACTTGGATGTGACCCTCGCGGACCTTGATAGCAGATGCGTCTGTGCCAGGGATAGTGACTAGTTCCTGGCCTTCAGGCACACTCTGGAATGTTAAAGTTTTGATTTAAAATGGAAGAACAGAAGCACAATTACAAGCAGCATATAAACTCCTGAACAAGTTAACATTTAGTCAAAACGGAAAAGTTTGTTACTACACATCTTAAGGAAGACCATCTTCTGAAATCTTTCTGTAGATCAACACAATATAATACAGCCAGCCAGTCTTGTTAAAACAATCTTACGTTTAGTAGATACAACGCAGCTTCCAAAGTTTTAAATTTATCATTCTATATGGTATTAAAGTCAAAGGGTTTTATAAGCTTTGAGTTTCTATGCCAAATTAGAACTACCACCTATAAGACATCAGCAGAAAAGCGACTTTGGTATTTATGTAATCACAAGGAGATCTGAATTTATTATAATATAGATTTCATTGAAGTACAGGTACTTCACATCAATACAAGTAATCTCTGAAAAAGTAAAAGGACCATATAATATAGTCATGCAAAACTAAATCTGTCCAATAATTTATGTACAGAACTGTATATCCAATTCTGTAAATCCAATGAGAGTAGGAATCACAAGTAGACTGATTAAAGTACAAAACTAAAACTAATCATTTAATATGGTTCTGCAATTGTTAAAAAATTGAATCCTTTGAAAAGATATAACTAATATTCTACTTCATTAAATATAAACCTTGTCCTCTTACCTGTATGTCATGAACTAAAGGCAGTACGAATCTGACCAGCTGAGGTGGATCTTCTTTGTTATATTCATTCATCTTAACCTTGTTTAGGTAAAGCTTATTGAGGATTTCAGGGTTGGGGTAAGCCACCAAGTCAACAACCAGGTGACCTTTCTCCTCGTAGGTGTTAGCATGGTGGAAGACTAGGAAGGGCTTATCGCAGATGTAATTCACCTTCTGCACCTCCCCAGTGTTCTTGTTGAGTACTATGAACTTTACCTGGAAATGTCCAAAAGTTTAGGGATCATTCAGCACTGATAAAGCAATTTTATTATTTTAATATAAATTAATTTTTCAATTTTTTTTTTTTTTTTCACTTTTGTCATCTCCTATGTCTATTGATGCAAAGGGCACTGATAAAACAATTAAAGTTTTTAATCCAATTCATTCATTCTTTCATTTCCCTTGTCATCATCTCATCCTATGCCTATTGACACAAAGGGCCTCTGTCAGATTTTGCCAGTTCTCTCAAGCTCTTAATACTTCTCCATTCATCATCTACTCCAAGCTTCTTTTCTACAGTAATATCTTCATAACTAAATGTTAAACCCTACTTCACCTTAAAAAAATTTGCTTCAGACCTCCCAGCAGAAAAGGAGTCATGAACTGTAAAATTACTACTTGGAACCAAACTTTTTTTTGTATTTTAACCCTTTTACCCCCAGGCTATTTGGAAATTTCCAACCCTAACTCCCAGGGGGTTATTTTTTTCCCAGCACATTTTGTAGTATATATTTTTTAAATTGCTCTAACATCCTTGATTTTTGTCATAGAGGGGTCAGGTTGGTCTCATTCTCTTGGAAAATGCATGAATTTTCTCAAAAAAATTATCAAAAATATGAAAAAAAATTTTTATAGCATTTGTCTGCAAGGACGTACCGGTACGTCCATGGGGGTAAAAGGATGGCTTTTGTGAAACTTACCAGTACGTCCTTTGGGGGTAGAAGGGTTAAAGTTTTACCTATACTATATCACTTATCAAGAATGTAAGTATGCATAAATTCTTCCTTGCCCATGACATTTAGTAAACAATCAAAGTTTGTCTCGACCTTTTTTACACCTGAACTTTGACATCAAAATTCATGGCAAAATGCTCTGGCAGAATACTCCCAAGACAAATACAATAAATAAGTTTTGATTCCAGAGTTCTACATCTGTACAATAGAAAATCTGCTGCCCTAACTCCGGGGTTTCTAAGAGGACATTTGTTTAGCAGTTACTTTTAGGGAATTTCATAAAAATCTGCATTTTATTTTTTATCAATAAAGCTCTATACTCCCCTGAATTTTTTGCAAAGTTAATTTAGCTTTGTTAATTACATCAGGTTTACAATAGCAGTATACACTGTACTAACTATTCAAACTAATACCCAAATCTAAGTATTAAAAAGTTTTAAACTTTACATTAAAAAGCAGTACAACACATGAACTGCAACCAGAGTAAATGTAGTCAGCTTTTATGATAGTTTAACAATAACCCCTTCAGTACCCACCCAAAGAAAACAATATTACCTTTTCTTGAGGGTGCCATTCCATACATTCATGCAAGGATTTGCTCTTGACCTGGGAGGTAGCCAACTTCAGCGTGTTTAAAAGCATCGGCTGCTCGCAGAAAACAATGTAGTTTTCGCTCATGCCGAAGCTGTGGTTGTAGCCGAAGGAGGCTCTCCAGCTCGAAGGAATATTTGCTACAACTCTAGCATTCATCCATGGCTCTGTACCTGTAGAGAAAATAAGTTCTGTATAATGAACTCTTCATCTTGTATTCTTGAAAGTCCGTAAGAGCACAGTACTGCATCGTAGCAAAGTAGACAAAGTGACAACAACTATAATAGCTCAAGTCCAAAATAATCTTCAAAAATTTTGTTGCAACCTTAAGGATGAAAATTTAACTGTATATAAGACTAAATGCCAATCTGCTATGAACATATCCCCCACCCAATAACTGAAGATTACTAGAAAAAGAAATTTGTTTAGATAGTAAAAACTAAAGATTTATGAAGAAACTGAATATACAATCAGATCTTTTTAAAATATGAAAAATCTAATTACTGTTCCAACCCTTAACTTAAAATCAACCCTTCTTTACTTCAGAAATGTTCATAATACATTTACTTTCAAACAAACTTTCTTAAAAGAAAACATAGAAAGTAACCAAATCTTGAAGTAAATTATGATTTATATCAGGGACCATGAAATTTTTTAAGACTGAAGGGGGTTACAAACATACCGAAGCAGGGATAACCTATATCTGATACTGTAATTCAAAAAAAATCCAAATACATAGTCGTCTCAGCCAAAATAAAAATACTTTGAGCCCTGTAACTTTAAAATTAAATTTTCTCTATCAGAACACACTAAGCAAAAGTAGATTTCAAGTAAACTAGCAAGCATCACTTACAATTTTTCTTCTCATCGGAAGGTGGAACCCTAAGGACATGGTATTTGGGGCCACCCATGAAGGAACTACCCAAATTGTAAGTAGCTCCGGATGCATCTGTCAAAGGGTGTGATGATGCGAAGTTTACACTTGTGTATTTGTTGAGATCCACCTGGGGAGAAAAATAGAAATTAAAAAGCTACAGTATTAAAAACTATCAAGAGATCAGAGCAGCTGTACATATCCAGTGGGATGTTGATAAATAAAATTCCTTGAAAAAGATTTACAGTAAAAATATCCAAGGTAAATAGCATTGACGATACAGATGTATATCTATTTAACTTCACAGCAATAAATTTGAATTTACTAAATTATCAGTGTTTTGAACAGGTTCTTCATTCTCAAAGCAAGCATTTTAGTCATAAGCTTAATGCCACTAGCTTTAAACGTGCAAATAGTTTACACAAGTCTATCTCTAATGGTTATCAGTTTAGCAAACTTGTACATTTTTATGTTGCCACAGTATGTAAAGTTGCAACCTCCCCACCCCTTGAGGGAATTTTCTTCCACAACACAAACTCTTCCTTATTTTTAAGTTAATATTTGAAAAAAACATTATGTAATAAGATTTTGTAGATAGACAAATTCTACATCTTTAAACTTGATAAGGGTAGAAGAGACTAGCTATGGTAAGCAGCTCTTCTAGGAGGACACTGCAAAATGAAAACATAGTTCCCAAGTCTTGGGTAATACCATAGCCTCTGTACCATGGGTACACTGGCACAATAACAAAACAAGAGGAAGAAAATAAGATAAAAGTTTACAAAGGAGATAATTATTTGGACTTTAAGCATCCTGCTTTTCCAACAAGGGTTGTGGCTTAGCAAGTAATAATAATAAATAGCTAGTTAAGTTTTTCAATAATTATAAAGCTGGCTGGAAGCAATTCTTTACCAAGGTAAAAAACAAAACCACAAGGTCAAAATAGTGAAAAGTACAGTATCTACAATACTTTACAACGAAAATACCTTAGAAGAAAATTTGAACATGCATAATACAAATTCAGAAAGTAATTAGTTTTCCCAAGAAGGCTTAAGGTTTAAAAATCTAACCAGGTAACCCTGGACAGGTATGATGGGTCGTACGCGACCCCTACAGCATGTTCAAAGTCAGGATCGAGCTCTACCCCTAAATAGGGGTGTCCAAGAATGATACCTGTCCAGGGTTAAGAACCTAAAATACAATTAGACAAATATTACTATTATGAATTAAACGCTACTAACCTTCTCCTTAGTATCGAGTGTAACTGGGTCAACACGACGAATGAAGCAAGTCTCAGTTGCAACGAAAACATTGTCCTCAATGCAGGTCACAGTGTTGGAACAGTTGTCTGTCATGACATGAGCATCCTGAAAGAAATAAGAATGATTGTAATACAGGAGATTACACCCAAATAGAAAAATTAAAGTAAATGAGATTACATTCAAATCTTGAAATATACAATCTTAAAATATACAGGAGAGATTACACCAAAGTAGAAAAATTAAAACAGTAGATTACTCAAATATTAAAATTCAGTAGATTGCACCCAGATAGAAAAATTAAAATAAGAGATTACACTCAAATATTAAAATAAAATATAACACCCAGATTAAAAGAAATTACACCGATTAAAATATACAGATTGCACCCAGATAGAAAAAAATAAAGAGATTACACCTAAATAAAAAAAAATTAAAATACAGATTGCACCCAGATAGAAAAAAAAATAAGAGATTACACCTAGATACAAAAAAAATTAAAATACAGATTGCGTCCATATAGAACAAAAAATGAAAAAAACTGAATACATTCAGAAATTTTAAATTGAAACAGATTACACCCAGATAGAAATATTGCACGGACATCAAACTAAGTTTGAAGGCAAATAAGAGTTTAACAACACTAGGCATTTACTAAGTTTAACCACCGCTTAGCAGTTAAGAGTTACAGTTACAGTTCTGCAATTACACAAGATGATTTCACATCTTGTTATATTAAAATACAGGAAGAGAAGAATTATTTAAATGCCGGTAATACTTAAATTTTTTCTCCATTGCCATAAAAAATTTTGCAAACTTCTCCCGTAAGTTACCAAATGCTAAAAAAAATAAATCTTCATTTAAACTGTATTCTAGACTATTGAAAAATCGTAACCGCTTTAAGCATGGATACAAATTAGGCAAATTAATGTTAAAGGAATACTTTGTTTTAAAAATAATACAATCAAATTAGAACTATCGTAACCTAATAATTATATAAATTAAGCAAATAAATGAGTTTCATTGTAGTGTATTACAAGGCAATGTAACCTAGGAAAAAAAAAAAAACTACTTTTTCTCATTGAAAAAAATACGCTCTCTTCGAAAATGACACTCGTTCCCGTCGCAAATGAATAGTTTCAGAAATATATATACATCTATATCCTCCGATAATGGGGGACCCCCAGTGGGAACTCAATGTTACAGTAGTGTGTTAAACCTAAATGCAAAAAAAATTACCCAGTGGGAACTCAATGTTACAGTAGTGTGTGTTAAACCTAAATGTAAAAAAAATTACCCAGTGGGAACTCAATGTTACAGTAGTGTGTTAAACCTAAATGCAAAAAAAATTACCCAGTGGGAACTCAATGTTACAGTAGTGTGTGTTAAACCTAAATGTAAAAAAAATTACCCAGTGGGAACTCAATGTTACAGTAGTGTGTGTTAAACCTAAATGTAAAAAAAATTACCCAGTGGGAACTCAATGTTACAGTAGTGTGTTAAACCTAAATGCAAAAAAAATTACCCAGTGGGAACTCAATGTTACAGTAGTGTGTGTTAAACCTAAATGTAAAAAAAATTACCCAGTGGGAACTCAATGTTACAGTAGTGTGTGTTAAACCTAAATGCAAAAAAAATTACCCAGTGGGAACTCAATGTTACAGTAGTGTGTGTTAAACCTAAATGCAAAAAAAATTACCCAGTGGGAACTCAATGTTACAGTAGTGTGTGTTAAACCTAAATGCAAAAAAAAATTACCCAGTGGGAACTCAATGTTACAGTAGTGTGTGTTAAACCTAAATGCAAAAAAAATTACCCAGTGGGAACTCAATGTTACAGTAGTGTGTGTTAAACCTAAATGCAAAAAAAATTACCCAGTGGGAACTCAATGTTACAGTAGTGTGTGTTAAACCTAAATGCAAAAAAAATTTAAAATAAATCCTAACAGCAGAACCTTGACAACTATAAGGAAATTTTCGTGCAATAATTTATAAAACTTTAGGATGGACTAGAGTACAGATACGGGTATCCCATTCATAAGAAACGGCCCACACGATCTCAGCTGAGTCACTGATTTACATAACCCGGGGGCAACTGCAAGGTTGCCAGATTTTCCACGGGATTATCGTACATGGGCCTTAAAATTCTCTTTTTCTTCAACCAAAATTATCGTACACAGTTTCAATATAACTATTAAGGAGTTATATGATTCGCTTATTTCAAAATATTTTAGTATAATCGTTAAAACACATATGTATAAACCCAAGTTATGTATCGTAATTCGTACTGGACCTAAAATAATCGTACATGTAAGATAATTATCGTACGTATGGCACCCCTGCCCCGGGGGTTGCGAGGTAAAACTTCTGTCGCCTCTTGCGTCACTCAAGGTTGTGACGTAAGCAGTGTTAGGTTGTTTCCCAACCTCGTAAGAACAAAGGGTGCACGTTAAGAATAAAAAGGGTTTAATTTACATATATTTAAACTTCTAAATATCAAATCCCATATTAAGTAAGAAGGTTTAAGGAAAAATGATTGAAAAACTAAAAGGAGCCTGAAAAATTCCATTGTAAATTTAAAAAAACTAAAAATATAATCTTAAACTTTGAATTCAATTTTTTTTTAAATTCAAATAAAGGTAAAAAAAAATTTTATACTTTAATTAAAATATTTAAAATAAATTCAGACATTAAATATTGGGGTGAACAGTCAAGGGAAGACGAATCAATCTTCGGAAAAATACAGGGTTGAAAACCTTTATTAAAAAGACCTTGAACTAGGCGTTACCCCCTTCAATAAATAGAAAACAAAAAACTGAATAATCGCGTTGAGATAAAGAAAAAGTAATTTATCAACGAACAGAAATTAAACTTATGGGCCTGTGTAAAAAAAAAAAAAAGTTCTAGACAAAAATATGGATATTGTGGTAAAGAAAATCCAAGATATGTTTTAGTCATAAAAAAACAAAAAACTAATAAAATTCCATTGCAGGAACAAAACTCAGTGAAATCTTGAAAATTTTATTAATTTTTTTTATTATAGGCAGTGGCATTTCACTCAAAATGTAATTGGAAACTATTTACAAGGAGTTTATAGTTAGAAAATTCCAGGAATACGAAGGTAACCGCATTTACTTGTACCCGTTAATTGCAAAGTTAAAATTAACTTCTAATCAGTCATTTTAGTTTTAAAAAACTATTTTTGCCTATAAAGATTTATCTGAAGTAATTATTAATCAAAATATATCAAAGATGAACGCCGTGTTTATCTTTTTCAAAAAATTATTTTTGCCTACAAGATTTCTCCGAAGTAATTATTAAACAAAATATATCAAAGATGAACGCCGTGTTTATCTTTTTCAAAAAATGATTCTTGCCTATAAGATTTCTCCGAAGTAATTATTAATCAAAATATATCAAAGATGAACGCCGCTTACCGTTCGTGTTTATCTTTTTCAAGAAAAAGAATTGAAAGATTCCAAAAATGTCCCAATCCAAGGAAACCAACAAATTGGCCTCCATTAACGTAAATTACAGTTTTCCGGTATAGAAACATTACAAGAATTCAGATATAAAGATTTCAAATATCCAAGGATTCAATGCCCATTAAATAACATCCAATCTATCAAATTAAAAGTTTAATTAAAAAGAAATAAACAAAAGGACTAAGTGCTGACCACCAGAATAATGACATCTTCAGAAAACTATCATAGATTGAAAGATTTCCTCGAGCTACAAGAAGTCAGCGTTTTATGGAAAGTTTTCAACTCAATTACCCAAAATTTGTCTTTAATATTTTGTTATACTTTTGTTATTTTTTTGTAAATAGAATTACACAAGAAATGTACATGAATAAAATTTAATTGTATTTTTATAATAAAAGAAAAAAATTGTTATACTCTTGTTATTTTTTTGTAAATGGAATTACACAAGAAATGTACATGAATAAAATTTAATTGTATTTTTATAATAAAATAAAAAAAATAAAAAGGTAAAGTGGAAATACCGAATTGTATTACCAGTAAAACAAGAAAAAAAAAAGACGTCCATTGAATAATTAACTCCCGATTTGCTTTACGTGATAATTACCAGATTACTCTGCAAACATCGATAAAGATTTTAAAGAAATTTATTTAAATTTAAATTCTAAAATTATTTTAAAAAAAGAAAACGAACTTACAAAGGTTGAGATCATTCTGGAGAAGATGTTCTTGCTAGGATCCGGGTACGAGTGTGTGCCGAATTCAGTGAAGATGGGCTTCTGGGCCACACAGGCCTTCTTGTAGGCGTCAGAGCGAAGGTACTTCGACCTAAAGCTCACCTGGAAGAAGAATTCAACCATGTTAACTATCATACAAAATAGTTCTGATAGTTCTATACAACTGCCTAATGTCTTCTACTAAGGTCCCCAGCCCAGTGACGCTTGGGTGCTGATTGACCTTACATGATCAAGCAGTGAACTAAAGAGCCATTAATTAATCCAATCCAAACAATAATGTGATGCCATAAGTTTTGAAAGTTATTTCCTTTAGTCGAGAAAGTTATTTACTTGTAGGGGGGGGGGGAAGTAATTTACTTAAAGGGGCAATGGTGGGCCAAGAATTTACTTAAAAATGGCAAGGGTGGGTCAAGTAATTTAATTGAAGAGGTAAGGGTGGGCCAATAATTTACTTGAAAAAAAAAAGGGCAAGGGTGAGCCAAGAATTTACTTTAAAGGTAAGGGTGGACTAAGGAATCGCCTAAATGGTTAAGGGTGGGCCACGTCATTTACTTATAGGTTAAGGGTAGGCCAAATAATCTTGCTAAAAAATGGACGCGTCAAGTATTTTACTCAAGGAAGGAGTGGGTCAATTAACTTAAAACTGGATGGATAAATTCATTTAGGGGGGAAAGCCTCACCCATGCCACTTTCTGACCCTTACCCAAATAACACTTAGAATATTCAAGAAACAGCTACAACTATATATTAATTATTAAAGTGATAGACCTAATATAGGCATACCTGACCACCGTTGATGGAGAATTTGTACATGATGGCGAGGCCGTCCATCCAGTGATTGACTGAGAAGTCTTCAGACAAATCGAATTTACCCGGCCCCACCCTCACGAAACTGCCGCACAGCCATGAAGGGATTTCTCCTGAAATAAAGATTTAAAAAATTAATAATTTTAATATATTGCATTCTTATAGATATTAGCTATTGGGGCTTATATAAATTAAAGAATTTTAGGGGTACTAATGCTTCTCAGAAAAGGGAATTATGAAATCAAAAACGTTAATATGGCATTCTTATTATATAGATATCTATAGTTGGTATTAGGGCTTTGTTATACGAATATAATTAATCTTAATTTACGAATTTTAATAGTAATGCTTTACAGAAAAGGGACTTATGAAATCAAAGAATACATAAAGTAAATTTTTAAATATATTTCATTCTTTGATATGTGTTATTGGTATTAGGGCTTGGCTTTACAGAAACTACAAAATAAAGTATTAAAAAAATATATTTTAAGTAAAGCATTGCATTCTTATGGATATAAGAAGTCGAATGTCCATAATATAAGTATTTATATAAAAGAGACGGGACGGCTAACAATAAGAGAAACAAAGATACAAAATACTGAAACTTTTACAGATAATTCACTATCAAATTAGTGGTACTAACTAGTTAAAAGTATGTACAAGAACCCATAAAGAAGTTTATTTCCAAGATAAGAAAAGGAAATAGGCTCAGCATAATTCACCGATTGATAGAATTCATAAATTCTTAAGGGACGAAGAAAATGTATATAGAAAAGCACAGAGCGCGGACCTTAGCCACGGCAGCTTATTTCGGTCAACCTTTTGCTCTACCTTGTCATAGGACTTTCAAAATTGAATCTCTTCCACGTCTCAACATGACCACTCTCGTTAATTTTTCAATACTCTGTGGCCCGGAGTTAAAAAATAAAAATTAAATAAAATATAGAAAATTAAATAAAATGACAATCATTGGCGAACACATAACCACCTCCCAACTTCGTTGTCGGTGGTATAAACCTACGAGTATATATTATCAAAGCTGTATTAGAGAATCATTCAGATACCTCATGCGGCCAAGGTTCAATGTCCTGAAATTCCTCAGCGCTGATAACTTGCAATCAACCAAAAAAAAAAAAAAAAAAAAAAAATAAAAAATGCAAGACTAAAAAAGTCTGGTATTTCCTATGCCGTAGAGGTAATATTAACTTAAAAAAAACCAAAGTTGGATGACGTGGTAACTAACATTTAATTTAAGAAACTGGCATCTCGAAATGACTATAGACATTATAATAGTCTTGTTACGAAGAGTCAAGGGCAGAGTCATTGGAGAAGATTATCAAATGCGCAGTTGACCACCGCAGTTAAAAGTTGCAAAAACATCAGATTATGCAAATAAATATTAGTCAAATTGATGCAAATAAAAGTTACTTCCAAACCAACTTTGTTTACATAAATACTGTACATCTGAAAAGTCAAATACATGTAAAAACCGTTATAAGACTTTCAACGCTCACTTTGCCAAACACTATGACTAGCAGACCTGAACTCTTAACATAGCACAGTATGCAAAAATTAATTTAAATTAATCAACATTCCAAATAGTACTTAGCAAAATAAACATTAAAATTTACAAGACTTAGTTTTATCTATGTAGATTTAAATCCTTGAATAGGCCTAGGCACAACTTTTATAAATTTTATATTTTAAATTAATTTTTCATCTAAAGGCTACACGGTAGAACCGGTAGCTATTCTTGCTTGACCCTTTCAATGTAACTATAAAGATGACAGTGCAATTTCAAGGGCTTTTGTACCGAGTAACATTTACGAGGAGTCATGCAGTATCGAATAAAGTTCCACGACAACAATGTTTAGTTTATTGTGCACTATAAAAAATCTATGAAATTAAAAGAATTAATTTGTTGAATTATATATAAATAGCATCTTTTTCTCACAAAAAAGTTATGACTTAATATATTCATCTCGCAGAGGAACTTAGTCACGTTAAGAGCATCTCTCTCTCTCTCTCTCTCTCTCTCTCTCTCTCTCTCTCTCTCTCTCTCTCTCTCTCGTAGAGGAACTTGGTCACGTTAAGAGCAACACACCGCTCTCTCTCTCTCTCTCTCTCTCTCTCTCTCTCTCTCTCTCTCTCTCTCTCTCTCTCTCCCTCCTATATGCTTTAGGTTACTAGAGAGAGAGAGAGAGAGAGGTTAATGCACTTTTATAAAAACTTAAATAAACTAAATAAATTTTGTAATATTCTCAAAGGCGAACCTGACCTTGAGTCACCTCAAACCCCCTCTAAAATTAACAAGAGCTTCGCTGTCACAGACAAGAAAAGAATATAACTGCATGTACCACTTCTAGTAATAATACCTACCATGCCTTCAAATTGCTGTCTATTACGGTCGATCAAAATTCTTTAAGAAAAGAAAATCTGGGCCGAGGAGAATCACAGCCTAAGGCCTCAAATGTCTCAAGTTATATTCTTATGAAAATCGATAAAATATTTATTCGGGTGTCGAAATATTTATTAGTTTTAATGTTAAGTTTTATATTCATATTTGTGTATAAATTTAACACTTCATATGAAAGTCTAAAATAAATCTTCAATTTAATGAGCATGAATTCATTCATTAAAATTTTATATCCATATTCATGTGTACAAATTCTACTCAATGTATAAATTTTATATAGTAATGTCTAAAATTCCCATTCGTATTATAAGGGAGAGATAAGAGATTTTAAATACGTAAGCAAAATGACTCAACAAGAACAGGATTGCAACCGACACTAAAAACTATTTTAGTATAAAATAAAACTAGCATATTAGATGAAAAATGTACCCACCTATGTGGGCATGTAATATCAATGCACAAACTGGCATTCAGACTAAATTATAAAAGTTCTAGTATAAAATGACAAATTAAATAAAGAATTATTACTAAACCCATATACACAAGGAAATCTAATCCATCTCTGACTAAGCTGAAACTGGAGATTTAGATAAGAAAATGTAAGGATAATTTAGAGAAAACCCGAATGAAGTTTAATTATTATTATAAATTATAAAAGTGAATGGGAGATCAAAACAAACCGTTAACAGCGTTTACGGTTACAACTAAACTAAGAGGATGCCTTCGCCCAGCCCAACATTCTTATTTTACTCATAACTTAACTGTGTACTTAGAACTTGAAATTTTCTTTATCAGATTTATTTTGTCATTCTATCATACCCTTCCTGTCAAAGTGTCGTTGAAATTGGTCCAGTTATTGTTTAGCGCATTTGCACGAACAAGAACTTAAACAACATCATTTACTTAACATTACGATTATTTTCGAAGTACTGCAGCGTACTTATACTTTGGTGAAATTTTTCCATAATATTGTAGATTCAACCTTGGGTTATAAATACTCAACTAGACTACAAATTTGGTAACAATCTGTAGAGTAGTTTTTGTGTAAAGTTGCTCGCAAACTACTAAGGCAGCAAGGTTACTGAAAAATCACCATAACTTGTCCCCAAAAAACAAACTACGCAGAAAAAAAATGTACCCTGGCAAGGCCCCCTTTTAAAAAACTGGCTGTCCCTTCTATAGTGTCCGCGCAAAAAAAAAACTTATCCTTAAAACCATCTTTATATACTTGTCATTCAACCTTAGGAAAATGCTACACACATCAAGGTGATACAAGACACCTTGTATGTATTGACTGGACTCTAAGATTTGGGGTATATAGCCTAGCGCGAGGCCCACTAAGGTCTAATTATAGTCTAGCTTCATCTACTACTGTAAAACCCTAGACTTACAATAATGCATAAGTTATGATGTTCGAAAATGAGATTAAGAGATGGATAGTACAATGATATAATGCAAGGGCAGCTAGGCTTCTTACTGTACAAGGGGTAAGGTATGCTGTCAGTACTGACTGCCCCCTTCCTTCCGGTGCTTTTTAAAACTTTGTTCTTGTTCAAGCAGTCCTAGTTCATAAACACCCAATAGCCAAGAAACCTTTGCAAATATTTAATAAGGAAAACATTCAGGGTATTTTGGAATATACGAAATATTTATGAACTATATATTGCAGCGAAACCTTGTGGCTAATTACCCTCACATTGCAAAATAGAAGATTTATCAATATATTCATCTAAGTTTTTCTGTGTGTGTGTGTGTGTGTGTGTGTGTGTGTGTGTGTGTGTGTGTGTGACGACCCTTTGGACAAGTGGTACCATTTAATAAAAACTAGGAAAAAAAAAAATAGCGGCGCAGTTATCAGACAGGATGGGTGGATGACCTTGCACAGTTGCCAGATCCGAAAATTTTAAAATTATTCCTTCACGAATATACTTATATTAAGACCCGACACATCTGCGCCATCATTCACCTCGATAAACTATAGATCAATTATTAAATGAAAAAGAAATAAAAAGATAAAACACAAGACTGGCCAAACCAGGAAGAAGTTACGACCGCAGTGATTATCTTTTTCCTCCCACATTGCAAATTAGTCTATTCAAGCAGGCCTTGGCATTAAAATAGCTGCATAAAACAGATAAGTTTGAGTAGAATGTCCAGCAATCTTTCAATTTCGTATTTAATAAGAGCTGCAATATAAATCTATACACATTTAGGAAAAATCAAAAGAGAGAGAGAGAGAGAGAGAGAGAGAGAGAGAGAGAGAGAGAGAGAGAGAGAGAGAGAGAGAGAGAGAGTTTAAACAATTATACTACCGTAGTTCAGAGAATCCTTATATGAGAGAGAGAGAGAGAGAGATTCGTAAATCAAATATACAACCGTAGTTCAGAGAGAGAGAGAGAGAGAGAGAGAGAGAGACAGAGAGAGAGAGACAGAGAGAGAGAGAGAGAGAGAGAGAGAGAGAGAGAGACCAAGTATGACGCAAAGGGTTAACAGAACGTTCTTAGACTGACAAAGTTAGGTCAAGGTCTACCGCTTTCATTGTTGTTGTGAAGTCTCTCTGAACCACGTGGAACAATCTCCGCGTGGTGGTTTCCTATAAAGCTTATATACCTGGACCGTGAGACAGAACCATTTCCCGTGAACCGGACTTACACCGGTTCTAACTTTATCTTGAATAGAATTGAGAACTGTATGGTTGGAACTAAAACCAGTTAATAGAACACTATAGCGATACACAGGTTCTAACTTTATCTTTTATAGAATTAAGAACTATATGGTTTGGTACTATAAGTAATTATAGACCAATGTAGTGATACTAAACTCGTACCGAACTTTAAATAATAACTTTCACTCCAAAGGTATAAGAAAATCTCAAAGTTCATCAAAATACTGTACCGAATCCAAACCTAAAACTAAGACTATTGCTGTGAGTTTGAATGAAAACAATTGGGGTAAGTCTAGAAGGTCACCATTTCACTTACAAGTGAAGGTCAAGAAAGGGCCTTAAAATCTACTTTTACCAGCCCTTTCATCAGCCTATAGTCCTGCATTTCTAAATGTTTCGTCAAACCAAGGACTAACGCCTCTTCATTTCCTTAGAAGGAACTCCCTTAAGAATTTCCTACAAGCATTTTTTGTCAAGGACAATTTTCAGTTATAGAGAAGTCACTTGGAATTTCCGAAAGCACCAACAACAAATTCTATATTTTTTTTATTATTATTTGTAAAGATTTAAGACAGTCCACCCTTTGTTATCCAAAGCACAAGGTCATTGAGCAAACTATTCTAATAAGAGCAGTAAAGTTACTAAGTAATGCAATCAAAGAGATATATATATATATATATATATATATATATATATATATATATATATATATATATATATATATATATAAAACTAAAGATATCCGAATAAAATTGAGGCATTTGCATTTGTAAAACTTTAAAGACTATAATTAGGCCCAAAGAACTTATTTTAGCAGGGATTGGCTGGGAAAAACTGTCAACGCACCTATAGACCGGGATTCCCCCAACCTTAAACCCTAAACTTCAATGATCAAGGGATAAAGGGCGGGGGGGGGGGGGGGGGGATTTTGGGACTATGAACCTCTCCCTGTGGCCTTGGGAGACTTTTTATTAAGCGTTCACTACCTGATCCACGTATACCATCACGAGAACACCTACTCTTATCTAAAAGATCGTACTTATATCTGCAAAAAGTGATACATTGTACCACTAAAGACCTTGCATTAGACAGTCAACTTACACCGAATAATATATATATATATATATATATATATATATATATATATATATATATATATATATATATATATATATATATACACACACACATATATATATATATATATATATATATATATATATATATATATATATACATATATATATATATACATATATATATATACACATATATATATATATACATATATATATATACACTATATATATACACACTATATATATACACACTATATATATACACACTATATATATACACACTATATATATACACACTATATATATACATATATATATATATATATATATATATATATATATATATATATATATATATATATATATATATATATATATATATATATATCTTTTGTATATTTCATACTTTAATATGCACACTGGCACCTTACATGAAAAAGGTATGCACGTGTTGTGTATATAGCAATATGTAGTTGAAGATCTAAGAAAATTAAGTTTTCCGTTTTGACTTCGGTAGCTAATGGACCTCCAAAATATAGCCAAAAGAAACTAGCTATGACGTGTGAAGAAAATGCTTATAAAAACTTAATCCCAGACTTTACTCTTTGACAAATATAAACAATAGTTTCTGTAAATACAGCTAAAACCATTCTCTTAAATCGCGGGAACGAGTTACGCCTTAGTTTCTTAATGGCAACGAGGACCAAGAGTTCTCACCATTATCTACGCAATGAAATCGCACAGGTACAATCAGGAGCGAAAATGACAAAATCACCTAGTTGAAATACAATGGTTGAAGTGCGAAACAATGATATTATCGCAATACTTAAGAAATCGGTAAAGTTTTTTAGTACTATTCTCTACATTTTCGCTGTCTATACAACCTCACAATTTCTTCGTTTTATTCTAACTGCCCATGTTGTGGAATGATCTTCCTAATCAGAGCGTTGAATCCGGGGAATCAGTTCCAACTTTTACATAAATGCTTTTCTATCAAGATGCTATTTTTTTCCCCCACAGTTTTATATGACCTATTTAACGTTATTACCGATCTTTAAATTTTATATTTTGAGACTTATTTAACGTTTATACCCATTTCCAAATTTTATATTATATAATTTATGAATTAACTTAGTATTATAAATTTAATTATCTTTATTTTCTTGTATAGTTATTTCCACTCATATGGCTACTTTCCCGGTTTGAGCTCTTGAGCTAGTAGCATTCAAAATTTCAAACCATGATCGTAGCTTGCCTAGTAATAAAATAAATTTAACTGGCTTAGTGTATTATCCAAGCAAGATTATTAGTATATTCGTTGCCTATTTACGGGCGCTAGGATGGGCAAATTTCACACCAGTTCCGGAATCATCCCACTCATAGTGAAGGTTAAGTTATCGGCCATGGAAGATAGAATGTCCAAATCCCCTTTAGAGTAAACCGGGTCAAGGATTGACCGTCACTACGAGGCCTACAATCTAACGCGTTGGGGAAGGTTACGTGGTACCAACACGTCCCTAGGGGCTTGGGAGGATTTTTATACTGTGAGGATTATCCTAACTTCGTCTGGGTTTGTAGACTTTATTAAATATACCAAGACTAATATATAAACATATCTTTAAGAACTTGGGCAAATTTTCACTTATTACGAAAAAAAAAAAAGTATTATGTTGACAGCCCGATGACAAAGTAAACTGACAATATTGAACAAATATGGATTGTCTAGTCCCGAAGACTAAAGTATACGTATAAGCTTCCTCTAATTTTTAAAAGTTCTAACCTAGACCTAACAAACAAAAAGTTCTGGGCTCACTGGGTCTAAGCGTCCTTGAGAGCTGGCCCGAAGCTCCGTGTAATACATACTTCATGAGAGACGTCCAGAGACTGCAGAGGAGCAATCTAGTCATTATCATTGAGGAGCTCGTTACTCGTGGTGTTTAACACTTCCTGCTCCTCAAATGTGCCGGCCTCTGAAAAATGATCGCTCCAGCAACTGCACTTCCTGGCTAGCGACCTATGCAATTCAGGAAAATTCTCTTCCTGCTAGGCCTAGTATCAAAAAGGTAGTCAAAATACTGCCAGACTAAGCAGGATGCAAGTTTTCGTAGAGAACTTAGCAAGAATGGGTGGATTAGAGTAAATTGCCAAGGTAAAATTCTCCTGAACTTAAAAACTAGGCCTTACAAAGCCGCATTATAGAAAAGTCTGGGGTCAATACATAGAAATCTTAATTGTGCAAGATAAATACTAGCGTTACAATGGGTCTCAAAACTGGGGAGAGTAATATAGGAAAATATATAAGTAAATCTAAAAGAAAAAAATGAATTGTCAGTTAAAGAAAAACATTAAAGAAAACCACATAGGCCTACAAAGGAAACAAGGGCAAGAAAAAATCCTTATCAAATATTAATCTTTGTTGTCGAAATTTTATTATCGAGGTTACCGCTTTAACTTTGTCTGTGATGTCAAGATAGTGGTTTCTAACTGTCATTATCCTACCCGTGTGTGCCATTCATGAGTGACCTTTAAACCTTTATCGTAATTACACAAGCAATTACACAACGCTAAATACCACTATTATAAGAAATCAATATATCTAACCAGTGGCGGACTTCAGGAAATTAACTTTTGTGACTTCGGCAACTAATCATTTCCAAATTAGCACAGCAAGAATATTTACTAGATTGTGAAAAAAAGAAAATTAAGCTTAAAGGCGGTATAGGTCAAACGGTTCGCTGAGCTGTTCGACAGATAAATGTTTGAAGTGATTCTCCAACATGTGAACGGGGGATTTTGTAGTCACACTTTGGACGAAAGGTTCGAAGAAAGTGTTCACGCCTGACCTATGCATTTGCGTCCGACTCTGTATACTAGTGTTGCATAAAATATTTTATAGTTTAGTCATATACATCCTTGGCTGTTAATCTTGAAGCCGCTTCCTTCGCTAGAGGCAAAATAGTCTTGGCAACCTACAAACTTGGTGGACAATCAGAATGCTATAAGCCTAAAGGCTCCAACAGATAAAGCAGGAGTGTGAGAAGGAAAAAAAGGACCTCGCTATAAATAACCAAGAGAAAAAAACTGGAAGATGAGGTTGAGGAACATCGATTAACATTTAAAATTATGAAAAATGTTAACCGGGTTAACGGAAAAGTTTATAAAAAGATAAAAATCCCGCGTTCGACTAATTAAACTACTAGAAATTGAAGAATTCCATACTCAGGTTACAGCTAAAATATAACTTATAGAATACCGTGTAGTATTTTGCCTTTATATTGACTGATTTATGAATTTAAACTAGTAGATAGGCCAGCAACATTAAACTAGGAAAATGGGCCTATGCAGTTGCACCAAGTGTTAGATTTCAGACAAGAAAAACAGCTTGTGCAGCTATGGGACAGATGGAACGCTGCAAAACCTTTATTATTATTATTATTATTATTATTAGTAGTAGTAGTAGTAGTAGTAGTAGTATTTACTTGCTAAGCTACAACTAGTTGAAAAAGCAGGAATTTATAAGCCCAAGGGCTCCAACGGGAAAAACTAACCCAGTGCACCCAGCGATGGATTTGCATGTCTTGCCCTACATACAATGCAACTTCTAGTTTTATGTTCAAATTTGTCTTAGTAATTTGCACTTAGCAATAATTTAACAAAATTTAAACTCTTCAGCAACCAGTTTTAATCAAATTAACTCAGCAACGTCTAGGGATGTTTCTACCAAGCATTTATTTTATCATAACTCAAGAACTACTAGCTAATGGAACTATAGTATCAAGACTTGTACTTTACGCAACTTTAACTCTTAAAAACATTAACTACAAAATTCATGCTATCTTAAGTTCAAATGTTCAAGAGAAAATTCTTAAGGTTAAAGTCTGACTTTCCTGGAATCTTTATATATCCCACTTTCATAGGCCTAAAATTCTAGTCTTCAAGATGTGGAACCTGTTAAGCCTATGATATTTAAGATTTTTTTTCTTGAAAACTTCTGGCCATCTGTTATCTTACAACAAGTTTAAGACATATTTCGTCGTGCAACTGAATGTTTAGTATAAAAAAAAAGATAGTCGTAGTTTATATATAAAAATTACACCCGGCTGTTTAAAATTTTGATAATTTGGATTCCAATTTTCATAAGTATCTCATACAACGTTAGATTCTCCGTTAAGATAACAATTCACAAACGAGAGAGAGAGAGAGAGAGAGAGAGAGAGAGAGAGAGAGAGAGAGAGAGAGAGAGAGAGAGAGAGAGTCTTTG
Source organism: Palaemon carinicauda (assembly GCF_036898095.1). NCBI lineage: Eukaryota > Metazoa > Arthropoda > Malacostraca > Decapoda > Palaemonidae > Palaemon > Palaemon carinicauda. Next base: position 66,155,573 of record NC_090753.1, read on the forward strand.
ATATATCAAATTTGTTGAAATTACTTCAGAGAAGCCTCTGCAAGACAGTCAAACTTATCATATTGTACCATTATAGTTGATAATAACGTTTAAAGAAATACCGGTCGACCGAGCTAATATACAACCGGTCGACCGAGCTACAATACAACCGGTAAACTAAGCTAAAATCACGTCTAATTCAACTGACCTTTAGGCAAAACTGCAATAGATTAAATTTGCACAATTAAGAACCAAGAATTTCAAGTCCCTTCATTTATGAGTTAATTCTTTATATTGCATATTTACAGTAATGACAAAACCAACTTGACTATTCTGAATTCTGCACCAGTTCAAACATTGAAACTTGCAACTTTCGCTTTCGGTTATGTGTACCAAAGCTTCTGCTATTTGTTGCTAGGTTGAAGACTGAAGCCAATGCTAGTATTGATTTGTAGTTTTAATGCTTAAGTTGATAATGAGTATTCCTAAATCAAAAGTTCAACCATTTATTAGCCAATAAGAGATAAAAAACAATAACCTAACAGCCCTCTTCAACCTTCTGGGAAGAAGGATTCCCTGACCTCAGCTACTATTCTATCAAACGTGGACTATCTTCCGTATTTTTTGTTTCTTTTCTTGACAAAGTCCAGTCCAATAGAATTTTGATTTTGCCTGAATGTTAAAAAACAAACTGGTTGCGTGTAAGCAAAGTTTACAGGGTCGAAAGTTTCGTCGAACCTGCTTATCAAAAGGCTCAAAGAGGGAGTCTACCACAAAATACTACGCAGTACTCTAGAAGTTTTATTCCAGCTGTGACCAAGTTGTGGAATGATCTTCCTAATCGGGTGGTTGAATCAGTAGAACTTCAAAAGTTCAAAGTTGGAGCAAATGCTTTTTTGTTGACCAGGCAGACAGTCTTTTTATAGTTTATGACATTATTTGTTTTTGATGTTGTTGATAGTTTATTATATGACATGTCTGTTTTGACGTTGTTTCTTATTTTAGAATGATTTATTGTTAATTTGTTCTCTTCATTTATTTACTTCCTTATTTCCTTTCCTCACTGAGCTATTTTTCCCTGTTGGAGCCCCTGGGCTTATAGCATCTTGCTTTTCCAACTAGGGTTGTAGCTTGGATAGTAATAATAATAATAAATGCATAAGGTTTGTGTACAATGAAGCCCCGCCCACAAAAGGCAGACTAGAACATTCTTCGAACCGTTCGACAACCAAATACCCAGTTTTCCCGTTCTAACATCACTTCAACCTTTTCTGTAGAACCGGGATTGACCTTGTAAACTCTCCTTAAGAATTAAAAAGAATAAAGGTCTAGCTTTATATAATTATAATCCTATTATAAAGGACCTACGTAGGTATATGAAAGTTTCAACTCTTATTACTAGCCAAGTTACAACCCTAGTTGGAAAAGCAAGATGTTATAAGCCCAAGGGCTCCAACAGGGAAAAACAGCCAGGTGAGGAAAGGAAATAAGGAAATAAATAAATGATGAGAATAAATTAATATATTCTAAAAACAGTAAGCGTCAAAACAGATAAGTCCTATTTAAACTATTAACAACGTCAAAACAGATTTCATATATAAACTATAAAAAGATTTATGTCAGCCTGGTCAACATAAAAAAAATTACTGCAACTTTGAACTTTTGAAGTTCTACTGATTCAACTACCCGATTAGGAAGATCATTCCAAAACTTGGTAACACCTGGAATAAAACTTCTAGAATACTGTGTATTGTTGAGCCTCATGATTGAGAAGTAACCATTGAAATAGTCAGCCAAAGGTCTGGACATTAAAACTACACAAAAATGCAGAGACTAACCATTAATGGTCAGCCATAGCGGGATGCGCCCATCCGTGCTCCTCTACACCTGCCACCACCAAGGGCAACCTTAGGCCTAACTTCAGTCCAATGCCCCCAAGTAAGCACAGGTGTTAAACCAAATTCATTCATAGTACGGACTATATTCCTTAGCGCTGTCGTGTAAATTTGGTATATTTAAAGAAATTTACGAAAAGAGTAATACATTTCAAGTATCAATGTCAGTACGTTTAAGATGCTATAACTAAACTGTTTATTTGAACTGGTAAAATTATTCGAAAAATATTAATTACTCAACTGCTAAGGAGATATAGTATGGAAAGTAATAAGGCCTAAAACTAATAACTTAACATAGAATAAAAATATTTTTTTCTTTTTAAACATAATCACCATAAGGCCATTACTAAGCACACTTAACATCAGTTGAAAAATATCCAAATACTATTTTGGTCTACAGACACATCCGTTTAAATTGGGCTGAGTTTTATGAAAGCTTATTTTACAGAACTAAATTCTTTGTTGTCATTTCAGGAAAATTATAGTTTTCCCAACAATTAAAAAATAAAAAGCAATTTCCCAGCAGTAATAACAAAATGCACAATTTACTATCCTATATTTAGCACCATGTACAAGGACACTACGTTCAAAATAGAGATTTCAAATATTGCTTCTAAAACTAAAACAGATTATTCTAGATTTTAAATGTACATATATACGAACTCGTTAACGTTCACAACATTAAGTTGAAAATATGGAACCTGAATACCTCTATAGATATGCTATAATTTAGCATTAATTTATTTCAAGAGCAAAATTATAATCCTAGGTTAGAATTTTGTTTCATGCTCAAAATCTAAGCCTAGGATGGCACCTAAATTATTTCAAATGCAAAACCTAAACCTATAAAACAAAGATATGCACTACGTCAACAGTATACTATCCATTGCACAATCTGCATCTCATAGTAAAAGCATAAGAACCTAAGATACAAGTTTTATGTTAATTTCACTAAATAAAAATGCCTTAACAAATTTCAGTTTTTAAGCAACTGATTAACTACTCTAGCATAAAACTGGATGGTTAAAGAAGTTAAAATTTATAAAAGCAGATATGGTTTCAACTACTTTACTCAACGTAATCTCCATTCTAATAGGCCTAATCTGGATATTTTTACTTAGGCCTACTCATGTGACTTGAAAATAGCATCTAGCAGATCGTAAATTTATTAACCACTTTACCAAAGCAACTCGAGACAATTCCAATTGATGAAACTTAGAAGATTTAGACCTTGTTCAGCGAGGCGCTATATTTACACGAAACTGCATCTCCACCCACGAGTTAAAAGTTGCATAACTTAACGGTGACCAAGCACACAGCTTCCTAGGACACTAAAATTATCAAGGAAACTTAACTAACATGCGTGTTAGGGGAAAAAGTTCATTGTAGTATTCCCGACTTCCTAAAATAAGTCATTTATCAACCATCAAGAAAAAAGATTTCACACGCAGTTTATAAAAGAGGATTTAAACTAATGTAAGTTCTGAGAATAATTAAACATTTTTCCACGCCAGTCAAGTGAAGATTCCTTCTCTGGTCAAAGCTTAATGGAGAGGAGGTTTGGGCACTAATATGTATGTATGGTCGGTCTCTAGGCCATTGCCCAGTCCCTAGGGCATTGTCCTCTCTTCCGTGTCCCTGCCATTCAGTGGGCTATCTTTAAACCTCTTTTATAATAACTCGGACGTTCTAAGTAAAAACAGCAAGCAACCACACACACACACACACACACACACACACACACACACACACAAACTCCATCCCAGACCCAGACAAAAATAACCCATCCCAACCTAACAGAAAAATAAACCACAGCATCACTGAACTATCAGATCCAAACCACAGACGTGACATACCTTTGGATTTTGTAAGGACAGGTTCCACGCATTCCTCGGCGTTGTGGAAGTTTTCCTTGAAAAGCTCCATGGTTATAGATTTGCTCTTATGGTCTTTTTCAATTCCTCTTGCGGGGTTATACTTTGGTCTGAGTTTTTCCTTCAGGGAAATTGTAGGAAAAAACAATGGATTCCGGAGATTTGTTTAAGGAAGCTAAACACCTTTAGATTTGACCGTAGACACTTTTTGGGGGAAAAAAGTTTTCTTCGAAGACGTCCAAGTGTGATTTCTATCCTGTGGAAGAGAAGGATTTATGTTAAGAAATAGAGTTTAAAATTTACTCTAAAAAGCGATAAGAGTTACATTTAAATTATACTAATTGATCAAAGTATCAAAATTATGACAAGATTAAACAATTTAAATATTAAGGTTTTTAAGAATGCAAAATAAATATAAGTTTTTTTTTGAAAATCATTATGAACATATTAAATTTAAAGTAAAGAAGAAAAATTATATTCTTCTGATAGAATTCAGAAACTGGACAAAACTGCACTAAAATACGAGAAAAATTATAGCTTAAAAGTTTTAACCGGGCCCATAATTTTATGTTAAATTTTAAAACAAAATTATAAAAATTAATTACCACAAATTCAGCTTCTCCACGTAAAAAAAACAGGTGACTGCTCTTATTAAAAGACTCAAAACCACCTAAATTTTAACAGACCAGAGGAAGCACTCTCTTAATCAGAAACGCCCACCGGGACTTCAAACAATCTCAATTTTAAGAGATATTTGCGAAACGGACGGGCTGTCGAGACAAGAGGAGGAGACAGGACGAAGAGCTGTAAAGGAGAGAGACCTCTACCCTACTCCGAGTTTGGCTGCGAACTGACAAATCTCAAACAGGAACTCTCTGATTAAGCTTCGCATGGTGGGCGGGTGGTGGAGGAGAGCCGGGTTCCAGAATGGGGAGGTCTGTAGATGGTAGAGGAACACCAAGAGGGGGGGGGGGGGGGGGGCAGGTGTCTCGCTGGATTCAAGGTCGTCCAGACAGTTCCAGCGGGCCCCCTTCGCCCAGTCACTTCTGGACGAGACGTATTGGCCCTCAAGGGTAAAATCAAGAGCTTCCGGGGAAAAAATTAAAATAATTTCGCGTGAGGAAAATAATCCGCAGTCACGTTCCAAAAGGGTTATAAAAAATGTGAAAATATCTCCAATCATATCGTTGTTATAAAAATGTTTACAGGTCCACCGACACTATTTCCGCATACAGTGGGCAATGTAGCGATGACGTTCAGCACGTCTGGGTCACTTCTCCCTTTCATCTAAATATAGAATACCCCCTTGGGATATGACGACCCTGAGCGAATATAGAACAGCGCCAAGGTCCACGAGTGAATGGGTATCTTAGAATATTAATTGCTATGGAGAGAGATAACGAGCTATGTTGCTCAAGAGTGAAATGTCCCGGCCTAGTGTCCCTGCAGAGGAACTGTTCTTTAGTCATTCGGTTGTAGTACAAATTATTTAATTTTAAAATAGTTGCCTAGAAGTTAATAGAAAAAAATGAGCTAAGATAACATGTGTCAAAAAGGATGAGAGTATTGCGAGGGGTAGATCGAGGTGGCTTGGGCATAGTTCTCGCTCTCTCAAAGAGATTAGTTAACCAAACTTTCAATAGGGCTGTACAAGACACTAGAAGAGTTTGAAAACCCAGGCCTACATGGGTGAGTACTATGAAGCGTAAAGCAGGATTTGATGAGTGGAGAATTATTAATTTAAAAGCTCAAGATAGAGAAGACTGGCAAAATTTAACAGAGGCCCTTTGCGTCAATAGACGGAGGAGTAGAGGATAACATAACCCTAACTAATCCTTTTGTAAGTTCAGAAAAAAAAAGTACTGCGTAAACCAATTTGGAATAAAAGCGCTCGAGCCGTTAAAAGATAAACCAAGCTGTAAACTCCATTATAATAATTATTATCATTATTTTTATTTACTACATTATTATTATTATTATTATTATTATTATTATTATTATTATTATTATTATTATTTACTCGCTAAGCTACAACCTCAGGTGGAAAAGCAAGAAGTCATAAACCCAAGGCCTCCAATAAGGAAAACTAGCAATGGAATAGCCATCAATACCCAATTATGTAGGAACAAAGACATTTTATGTAGTAGTTTTTAGAAAAAGAAGTTCCAACAGTATATGGGAAGTGTTATCAAATACATTATCATAAATATTCTTGTCAAGCGCTAGCTTTATTGTGAGGAAAAATTAACGCTGTAAGCCCAAGTGCTCTTAGGGAAAAAGCAGCGTAGTGCAGTAAGGAAGTACACAACGAAAATTATGAAGATCTAAAGTTGTATAAACCAGTATATAATTGACGAATTCTATGTGCATTTGTTAAATATATATTTATTTAGTTTCAGAATTTGATAAAGTTTACATTTGTATATTTTTCATCCGTGTTAAAATCAATACGTAATGTTTGAGAAAAACTAACATAACGAAATAATGCTTAAAATATCCTGTCTGTCCAAAAAAAAAAAAAAAAAAAATCCACGATGAGAGCTTAAATTACCAGTTAAAACCCAAACTAAAATATCTAAGTTTTCTTAACTAGGAGAACTAGTTTGTTAAAATTACAAACACCTATTTAAAGTTTGTCTCTGCTTAGGGACTTTATTCAGAGCTTATAGTGTGAAGTCTTAAACCACAGAGCTTAAACCAATGACTTTAAATTTCTCTGGAAAAAAAAAAAAACAGTTTGAAAATAAGCCAGGAACTAAAATTACCATTGTCATATAATCAAAGGTTTTGGGAAAAGAGGTGGGGGTGGGGGCGAGTCATCTCATCTAAAAGTATCATGGTTTGATGTTTCAGGAAATTAGCCAGAGGTAGTATCAGGAAATTATAAAGTTTTATATAAAATTTAGTTCTTATGCCATGTACTCTGGCATCAAATGCCATTCAGCGTTAACGAAATTAGCCATGGCTATCAATAATACTCAGGCACTGGGCCCGGGGATTTTATTCAGTTAGGGTTGTGGTAGCCTATGTGATAAAGTCCCTAACTGGTGAACACCAGACTGGTTAAGACTCCTGCCCAAACTTTAGTTTCTCTGGTCACTGCAACCTCAGCATCCTTGTAAGACAAGGATGGGGGGTTTGGGGCTTACAGGTCTATCTGTAGAGATATCAGCAGCCATTGCCTGGCCCTTCTTGGTCCTAGCTTGAGCGGAGAAGGGGTTAGGGCGCTGATCATAAGTATGGTCAGTCTCTACGGTAGTCTCCTGCTCGATAGGGCAATGTCACAGTTCCTTCCCTCTGCCATTCATTATGGACCTTTAAATCTTTTAAAAGGCGACTCTAGAAAACCCCCATAGATACACAAAAATTATAAATCCGAATGAATATATAAAAGTAGGTCATAAGCGGGTGTACCAGAGGTCGAGGAGAGGCTAGTAAGAGGAGCAATTCCTCCCTTTAAAGTTCTTTCTTAAAAGGGGGCAGCATAACATAGCAACGGTAGACCAAAATTGAAGAATTTAATCAGAAACACTCAAAATGACAAAAAAAAGTTTTCATTGCAGTCTTGTTTAAAGGTACACAGACACTATTCTGTCTTATGTCTTCCTCTCTATTTCTCTATTTTTCTTTTTTAAGTGTATAGTGAGTTATAACCAAAAGCGTTCATTGCAGTTATTTTTTTTAAGGTACACTGACAATTCTGTCTTTGTTTCTTCCTTTCGTTTTCTTTAATTTCCTATAGTGTGTATATGCAGAAAATTTTAACGCTTTTACGGTTCTCTTAAATGTTTTAATTGTTCATAACGTCAAGAGTTTATTTCTTTACTTTTCCTCTCTGGGCTATTTTCCCTGTTGCTTTTTCCGACTAGGGTTGTAGCTTAGGAAGTAATACTAATAAGAGCTCTGTATTAATTTGTCTTAAGCTTTGACAGGGACTAAGAGTTTAATTCCGGTAAAAAAAAAATTGTCTTCCTGATTAAACACCATAAAGAAATGTGATTTACTTAATCGAAAACTAATTACGCTCACTCATACTGCGATAGATCAATGTCAATTTATTTTACAAATTTAGTGCAATACAATTTTACATATGAATATTTTGTTTTATGTATTAACTAATTTCCGTTTAGTTTTATGTACGTTTGTGATCATAGTGAGGGATGGATTGAGATGGTTTGAGCTTGCTCTGCATTTCGCGAAAGATTAGTTCACCAAACATTCAACAAGGCACTAGAGGAGTTGGAAGACCAAGGCCTACATGGCTGAGGACTATGAAGCGTGAAGTAGGAACTTGTGAATGGAGTTTTCGATTTGAATGCTCTAAAGAAGACTGGCGAAATCTAACAAGAGGCCCTATGAGTCAGTAGGTGTAGGAGGAAACTACTGATTTAATGAATTTCTTTCACGACTAGTTCTTAAAAAAAATTTAGCCAAATCCAGTTGTTCACAGTCTTCACAACTGATGACTTAAACCAGATGAGGAAAATATTCCAACGCTAAAAAACAAATTATCCAACGCAAGTTCAGTTATAATTTAAGTTTATACATTAAATTAAAATTAAGGCTAAAACTTCATTTACACGAATTTAGATTAATAAATAAGTTATGAATCCAACTTCGCTCTAGAATAATTACGAAAAAGTAAAATGATAAATCTTAATTGTAATGTAATTAGTGTAAAATTATTCAACACAATATTTAAGTTTTGCAGTTTAGGATAAATTTATCATAAATTATACAAAAAAAAAATAAAAAAAATATGGTCACTTGAATCTTTATACAATAACATAAATATACGTAAAAAAAACCTGCTCTTAAAATAAAACCAGTTTATAAAGCCTTGAAAACCAAGTATGGCACCAAGAGTACCACTATTGTATCGAATACTTAAATATTAAAAAAAAAAAAAAAAAAAAAAAAAAAACTTCAGAGAGAAGTTATATATCTAAAAAAAATCTTTTATGGTTGACCTCTAATGTAGTTTAGCCTTAGACCTGGTAAACATTCAAGTATATCTGGATCACCTTTAATTTACAACCGACGTGAAAATGTCAGGCCAGGGGTAACAGGCCCATTTGATAATTCATTAATCAGGTTTTGGGCAAAACACATCGAAAGTTCTTGTTTGACGACATCGAAAGTTCTTGTTTGACGACCTTGAGAGAGAAGAGAAAAAGTAAAGATAAAAATAAAGAAAAGACAGAAAGATAGAAGAGAAGTAAATATAGTAGAAAAGAAAGAAATGGAGAGAGAGAGAGAGAGAGACGAGAGAGAGAGAGAGAGAGAGAGAAAAGAAAAATATGAGAAAGAAAAATGAGTAAAGAAAGAAAAAGAGAAAAATATGAAGAGAGAGAGAGAGAGAGAGAGAGAGAGAGAGAGAGAGGACTTCCTGTTTACCTAGCAACAGCTGATCGAGTGGTGTGCGAAAGATTAACTTTTTTATAACTTTTTTTATAACTAAAGTGATTATAATCGCTTGTGATTAAGATTTTATATAAATGCGTTCCTTCAGAAGTAATTATCTTTAATCCACTGATTCAATTATTACAGGATTAAAAGCACTTTTAAATATTCAAAATCCGATACACTGAAGCAAATCAATTTCATGAAATCTTGATATATCTCAGTTCAGCAAAGCAAAATTAGGTGTACAGTAATAGCTGGTAATAAGGTGCTGACATTCTTAAACTAGAACGGCGCTCAGAGTTCAGACCTTATTTCTTCTAGATGTTGACATTTATTAATTATAATCTATTTTTTATACACTAACATGAACCAAGTTTGAAGTTTGTGACAACGATGTCTAAACTTATGGCTGATTGCAGGAATTGGAAATTTTGCTTGACCGTGACCTCGTCCTTTGACCTTCCAAAATTTAATGATTTCCAGCTATTTAAAGAACAGTTAATTCTGGCAAGTTTTATTACGCTACGATTAAAAGTTGTGGCCAGGAAGCAGTTCACAAACACGGGTGAAAACCTAGCCTATTTCCAACTTCGTTGGCGGAGGTAACTATTTTGGCAAAACAAATGCTCTTCAAATTCACAATTTACTTTTATAATTTACATAAACATTCAGTTAACCACAAGCTAGAAAATTACAGGTAAGGAAACTACTCTCATCCGGGCATAATAGTGCTTTAAACATAAAATTCTTTTAGATTCATTAAATAGAATTAAGAAAACCCACTACACACCAATTCTGCTAGATTGAGTAATAGAATTTGGGCCAATTGGCCCAGCGGCGGGGTGGGGACCCCATTTGAAGCCGGTGCATATAATCATCATCATCATAATCATTATTAGCTAAGCTACAACCTTAGTTGGAAAAGCATGATTATATAAGGCCAGGGGCTCCAAGAAGGAAAAATAGCCAAATGGGGAGAAGAAATTAGGAAATAAACTATAAGTAATAAAATATATATACATATATATATACATTATATATATACTATATATATGTCATATATATATGTCATATATATATATATATATATATATAAGTGTGTACATAATATATAATATATATATATAAATATATATAAATAATTATATATATATATACAAATATATGCACGTGTATATATATGTATATATGTATATATGTATATATAAAAGTGTGTACATAATATAAAAGGTGTACATAATATATAATATATATATAAATATATAAATATATATAAATAATTATATATATATACAAATATATGCACGTGTATATATATATATGTATATATGTATATATATATATATATATATATTGTCATATATATATATACATATATATATATATATATATAAGTGTGTACATAATATATAATATATATATAAAATATATAAATATATATAAATAATTATATATATATATATATATATATATAGATAGATATATACAAATATATGCACGTGTATATATATATATATATATATATACATACATACATACACAAACATAAATATACACAAACGTGTATAATATATATATATATATATATATATGTATATATATATATATATATATATAGATATATACAAATATATGCACGTTTATATATATATACATATATATATATATACATACATACATACATACATACATACATACAAACATAAATATACACAAACGTATATATATACATACATACATACATACATACATACATACAAACATAAATATACACAAACGTGTATAATATATATATATATATATATACACACATATACACACATTATATATATATATATATATATATCTATATATATATATATATATACATACACACACACACACACACACATATATACATATATATATATATATATATATACTGTATGTATATATATATATATACTGTATGTATATATATATATATATACTGTATGTATATATATATATATATACATACACACACACACACACACACACACATATATACATATATATATATATATATATACTGTATGTATATATATATATATATACTGTATGTATATATATATATATATATATACTGTATGTATATATATATATATATATACTGTATGTATATATATATATATATACTGTATGTACATATATATATATATATATACTGTATGTACATATATATATATATATATATACTGTATGTACATATATATATATATTATACTGTATGTACATATATATATATATATATACTGTATGTATATATATATATGTATATATATATATATATATATGTATATATATATATATATATATATTGTATATGTATATATATATATATATATACTGTATGTATATATATATATATATATACTGTATGTATATATATATATATATATACTGTATGTATATATATATATATATACTGTATGTATATATATATATATATATATACTGTATGTATATATATATATATATATATACTGTATGTATATATATATATATACTGTATGTATATATATATATATATATACACTGTATGTATATATATATATATACTGTATGTATATATATATATATATATATATTATACGCATATATACGTGTGCGTATATATATTACATATATATACACAATTGTATGTGTATATGTGTATATGTATATTCATATGTATATATATGTATATAGTGTATATTTTATGTGTGTGTATATATATATGTATATATATATATATATATATATGTATATATATATATATATATACATACATATATATGTATATATATATATATATGTATATATATATATATATATATATATACACACATACTATTTTAAGAACTAACATTAAGACCATCTAGTTACTTTGAGGGTAATTAAACTGGACGAAAAAATAAAACCGGGAACAGGAGCTTGACTTTATAATACAAGTGATAGGAGCAGGTCATTTATGGCATGAACACTTTTGGGAGTCTCTCTTGGCTTATAGAGCGCAATTATGAGAACCTTTACTTTGATGTTTTACTTTTGTTTGAAAAGCAGCTTATACTAGTGTGTGTGTAAACACGCAAACCAGTCATTGGAAATAATGTTTCATAGCTGAACATTAATCTGTTAAAGACTCGACATTATCACTGTCCTGTGTTGCCACCTCCCACAGCACAGCAGACTTTTCCAGGTTCGTAATCTCCAAGAAGTCAAAGTTGTCTAATTTAAAGCATTACTAAAGAAATATATAATTTCGAAACTGTCTCAAGACTCTTTGTAAGTCTTAATTTCGCATTCATTATTCCCACACTTCATTGCTAGGCAGCATTATCATGGTATTAAGGCGAGAGCTTTATTTGCAGTGATATTGGTCGCTGCAACATCACCATCCTTGTGAGATGAGGATGGAGGTTTGGTAGAGCCTATAGGTCTATCTGCAGTCATCTGCAGTCATCAGCAGCCATAGCCTGGTCCTCCTTGGTCCTAGCTTCGGTGGAGAGGGGGGCTTGGGCGCTTATCAAGATCTATACATACTCTCTAGGGCCTTGTCTTGCTTGTTAGGGATTGTCACTGTCTCTTACCTCAAACCATTCATGAGCAGCCTTTAAACCTTTATTGCAGCGACGATCGTTCAATCCCTAGGCTGTCAGCAGTGGCAGAGACCAATAGGTAAGGAGTTAGTGCCCTGTACTTAGGTTGCGTTCAGTGAACTTTTTTTTTTTTTTTTTTTTTTACCTGCATGAAGGCACATTAAGGCTGCGGAAGGCAGGGGATGCCTAAATATAGGGTATAGAGGGATATCCAAATATGTAAATTATTAATATCAAAGTTGGGTTAATATCAGATATAACTATACCGCAAACAGTCATAATTGAATTTTTTATCTAGACTTCATACATGTTAATTTAACATTTATATTTCCAATTATTCTGGCACCCTTATATCAATGAATGGGTGTAAACTTTATTAACCACATAGCTCAATGTTTCTAATAATTATAAATGCAATATTTTATCAACACAATTCATCCCAGTTTCATAGTCCGATGGGAAAACAAGAATTAGAACTAAAAGAACCACATCTAGTGTTATTCTTTGACTGGCCAGAGTACTACAAAGGATCTCTGGTTACGGCTCATTTAGTCCGTGTCTACACGTACACAGAATTGTCTGGCCTATTCTCCCCACAATCCCCTGTCCTTATACACCTGGCAACAGATTACCCAAAAATTCTTTGCTCAATGGGTCAACTACTGCAATGTAATTGTACAGTGTCTACTTTCCTCTTGGTAAGGGTGAGAGACTTCAGCCATGGTAAGCAACTCCTCTAGGAGAGGGGCACTCAAAAATCAAACTATTGCTCTAGTCTCGAGTAGTGCCATAGCCTCTGTACCATGGTCTTCCACTGTCTTAGGTTAGAGATCTGTTGCTTGAGGACACACTGACATACTGTTCTATCTCAATTCTTTTGCTCTTCCGTTTTTTTGAAGTTTTTAGTTTAAATGTGAAGGATCTCTTTTAATTTTACAGTTTTATTATTTTGATGGTTCATTCTTTTGTTCATTTATGTCCTAGTTTCTTTTCCTCACTGGGCTATTTTTCCTTTTGGAGCCCTTGGGTTTATAGCATCCTGCTTTTCCAACTAGGGTTGTAGCCTACCCTGTAATAACAATGGTCCTCCGCTCAAGTTCGAAGTTTCTTTCAAGCCTGCAACTTCACCATCTTTGCGCAGCTAAAGATGGAGTTTATGAGAGCCTATAAGTCTACCTGCAGGGTCATCAGCAGCCATTGCCTGGCCCCCTCTGGTTCTAGCTTGAGAGCTTGTATAGGGTTAGTATATAGGACATTGTTCTGCTTGCTAGGGTTAAGGTAACCGCCCCTTGCTCTGCCATCCACGAGCGGGCTTCACGAATCTCTGATTAAGCTATCATTTTTTTTCCTCAAGTTGCCTATATGCACTGAATGGCCTCCCTCGAGCCTCTGTCCCAAATCCATGACATTTGCCTCTTGAGGGGAAAAAAGCTAAAAAATTAAGATAAGATACACTACAAACCACGCCCCTCCCTTTTGTATTGTCTTATAGACAATTAAACTATCTCCAACGAAATCTACAGGGAAAGGATGGACAATTATAATTTGTCTTAGAAAACTGGCAACCGTACTAGGCATGCAATTTTCACCATCCATCCAATTTCCAGCATGCATTAAATTTTCACTATACTTGCGCTACGGCAGACCCATTTCACACCAACATCGTGTATTGTCTTCTGGCCGGAATATCCACACAAACTTCAAAATATTTTTTTTCTAACCCATAAAAAGAATAAAATTGAAAGTTATCAATAAATATTTTACGTAATTACTAAACTAACCCAATTGTGACAATGTTAATTTTAAAAAATATGGAGATACCCTGACGTGGTGAAAGATTGTGTATTGCCTTTATCAGCAAAGCTGTACTATACATGGTCAAACATACTAGGTTGACTTGCTGTGAGCCAGCTGACTAAAGTCTCCCACCATCATCAATCCGTAATGGCCAGCGTGGTGATGAAAACTAGCCAGACCTCAAACAGCAATAAAGACATGTCTGAGGTCTTTGTCCTACAGTGTACTAAAAACTTTCATTTGTTGTGTGTTTAAGGCAAAGGATGAATAAATCATATGGCTTGAGACAAAGGTCTCGGAACCTGAGTTTTATGTTAAGTTTTCAAACGGGAAAACTTATTCTAAAATTATGAAAAATAAATAAAAGATAAGGTATCACAGTTCTAATTGATTAGACCATATCTTTTATTTCCATTTCCTTTTCTCACTGGGCTATTTATCCCAGTTTGGGCCCTTGGGCTTATAGCATCTTTCCAACTAGGGTTGTAGCTTAGCTAATAATAGTAATAATAATAATAATAATAAATGAAATAAACACCGTGTGTTTAAGATAATTATTATTATTAATACTTGCTAAGCTACAACCCTAGTTAGAAAAGCAGCATGCTATGAGCCCAAAGGCCACAACAGGGAAAACAGCCTAGTGAGGAAAGGAAGCAAGGAATAATGGAAATTTTTAAGAACAGCAATAACATGGTAAAATTATAAGCAGGATGATAAGATATTGGAAATAATGAAAGGTTTTGCACGAAAAACTAGTTTAAGAATTAAATTATTAAAGGTAAAAGATCCGTCAAAAGACTTTAAAGGTTTTGAAGCGTTTGGTGACAATGCAGAGCTTACTTAGCTTATAGAAAGTTCATCGAATTATATTAACATTCTTAATCAGACATTATACCAATGTCAATCATATCCAACAGCTGGAAAAAAAAATATTAAAAAAGCTGACCACGCTAAGAAAAAAAATGTATAATAAGATAAATGATATTAACTGCAGTCATTTCCGTTTTACAAGAACTGAATAAATCCAGATATAATTAGTATTAACCAGAAAGAACCTTGAGGGTCTTTTCAGTACGTTCCTCTTCAGTCATGGCCGAAGAAAATATTTCTGTGAACTGAACTCACAGGCATGTGGAGGCAGGATGAGAGAGAGGAGGGGGGGGGGGGGAAGTGTGTTTAGTAATAATACAGCACATTCAGTTATGTGGCTCAACATGTTAGGGCGAAGATTGTATCCTTGATATTATAAGATCTACTTACTACTTTACGGCCTATTTAACACATTTTAATAGGGCATTTAATGAATTTTTATTATTTTTAATATAGTTATAATTAATAGTTTATATCCACATTGGGCTGCTCTCCATATTTGAGCCATTGGGCCTTGATCATCCGCATTAGAAAGTAGGGTTGTAGCTTAGCTATAATAGTAATTATAATAATCATGTGGTTATATATACATATTTAAAACTATATGCTTCTGGAACCGCGCTCTAATAGGATTTTTTTCTGTATAAATTGTAAGTATATAAGGAATCTTGAGTCATCATCTGCTCATACGCCTATTGACGCAAAGGGCCTCTTGTTAGATTTTGCCAGTCATCTCTATCTCGAACTTTTAATTCAATGCTTCTCCACTCATCTATTCACGGTTCATAGTCCACAGCCATGTAGACCTGGGTCTTCCAACTCTTCTAGTGCCCTGTGGAGTCCAGCTAAAGGTTTGGCGAACTAACCTCTAGTCTAGTTAATTTTCAAATCCACATCATCACAGCACAGAAAAACAGTGTCCAGCAACTTCTTGCTGGTCTTAATTTATTCAGTCCTTTGAATGTCTAATGGGAGCATATTTGAAATGCTCTAGCGCCCTTTAGGCTCATTGAGAGTTAATATAGCTTAGAATTAAGAGTAATTCCCAAGACAGGGATGCGTTCATGTCTAACCATTGACATTAAAAACATTACTACGCTAAGATGGTATTTTAAGAGCAAGAGTTAAAATAACTCACCCGCGGAAAAAAAGTCTCGCGGAAAAAAAAAAAAAAGTCAAAACCAGTGACTTATATTAACTATTATGTTCCTCCCACTGCTTGGTTAAGTTAGTTATATTTTATTTTTTATTTAAAATTCGTATGGGTTCAGTTTCGCTAACCTAAATTAGAACAAACTATCTTCAACCCTTAATAGAAACAAACTAATCCAATTCTATTAAAGATCTTTGCTTCATCCAATCTTATACCGCAGCCTCTCTCTTTCTCTCTCATTAGCTATGCAGTCCTTCCATTTGAACTTAGGACCTTTCCCTACTACCAAACTCCGTTCCCTGACCCTTTCACGCAGGGTGTCTTATTCTCTTCGCATAAGAATAGGGTACCACGTTAGTTTTAATTTATTTTTATCTTGCAAAGTAGTCTATGGTACTATGGTTATGGTAGCCCATGGAAACCACCCTGCCTGACAATCTGTTATAAAAGAGTTTTACGAGCACCCAAGTTCCATAGTTTTTAGTACAGTCTGCAACGTTACGATCCTTGTGAGCTAAGGATGGGTTATCAGGAAGAGCCTATAGGTCTACCTGAAGAGTCATCAGTCCACATTACCTGGCTCTCCTAAAGTTTAAAGAAGAGACTGACACAATCACACGTATATTGGTCAGTCTTGCACATTGTCCTGCCCCTGGTCCACATCTACCATTCTTGAACGACAAACTAGCTAGGGCTTTCATACCAGTTTGAAATCTTACGCAGCTAGCTCGCGTGCAACTCTGCGTAGGGGGGGGGGGAACGTTGCACGGAGCGGGACCAACTAAGCATGCAATAGGGCGAGTGTGTCAGCAGTGGTGGCTATGTAAGGAATGTCTTAGTCGCCTGACCTACCAGTCTTAACAATACCGTCCCCCTTCGCACACACGCCTGCCACATTCCAGGATTAGAGTAGATATCCCGACACCAGTTTCTAGTCACAGTTAAAAAGATATTACTAATGTAAAGTAAAATATTGAAAAAGAAATAAAAAGTAGAGAGAATGGTTCAAATTATTGGAATTATAAAAAGAACCCAGACACCAGTTTCTAGTCACAGTTATAAAGATATTACTAATGTAAATTAAAATATTGAAAAAGAAATAAAAAGTAGAGAGAATGGTTCAAATTATTGGAATTATAAAATATAACAAAAGTAATGAAGAATTTTGACCTTTTATAACAGTTCCAATAATTATAAATACGAATTAAAAATAAAGAGATCCAATAATCAAAACTAAAGTACTGAAAAATATTACAAGAGTTCCAATCATTAAAAATTAAGTTCAAACAACTAAAACTAAAGTACGGGAAAAATTTTTATCTTTCATAAGAGTTCCAATATTTGAAAAATTAGAGTTCCAGTAATTAAAACTAAAGTGCGGAAAATTTAGCCTTTATAAAGAATTCAAAAAATTAAAACTAAAATTTAAATACAAACATTTACATTCGTATCCCAAAATTTCCCACCATAGTCACAGAGCTGTACCCCTCCTAGAGTCAGACTGACGTCACTATGGATTGTAAACAGTCTTCCAGTGTCTTCTTCCAAAGATAAAAATAGAAGTAAATTACTTCCTGGAAGTAATTTTGTTATTTACTATATTACACTTATAGCATCTTATATTTTTCAACTTGGGTTGTACTTTAGCTTGTAATAATAACTGCAATTTATAGAGGGTGAAATGCTATAAATAAGTGCATTTTTAGTGTAATCTGATTTTAGCTTTTTTGAAAAATACACTTGTTTTCATAATAAAGTAAAAGATTATTTAACAAATATGCAATTATGTTTTTCCCCAAGAAGAATAATTACCGGATAGTGTTAATTACAAGCTAGTATCAATTTTGCGGTTAGTATAATTACCATCTATTACCGCAACATCTAAAATATGTCCATCCTGGGTACATCAACTATTTACTTCCGCGAGATCTTTGAAAAGCAGTTGTATAATATGAAGAAGTAAGATTCACAGACGTAATAAAAGTTCCCAAATGCATCCTGTTTGAAATCCAAGCCAGGTTAGGTTGTAATCTTATAGCTTACTTCCGATCGAAAGATGTGGCCTTGGATGCCACCGATCTGTTACGTTCACAACTTAAGACACGTTGGCTTTTATAAGAGGAAGCTTTTGCTAATGGAAGCCTAGCTGGGAATTACCTGCGAGTTTAGATATATTTATAGATCAATGTGTTTACAGTTACTTTTACAGATTAAAGGCTTCTAGTGTCATTTTTTGGTAATGTACTTTTATTTATATTTCTTTATATATATATATATATATATATATATATATATATATATATATATATATATATATATATATATATATATATATATATGTTGAATATTATGTTAAATATACATATATTGTGTTACATAATAAAATTATAACGTTTTCATAAAATTTTTAAAGTTTTATGAATTTAATATATATATATATATATATATATATATATATATATATATATATATACACATATATTTTATATATATACACATACATATATATATTGTATATATATATTGTATATATATATATACATATATATACATATATACATATATATACATATATACATATATATACATATATACATATATATACATATATACATATATATACATATATACATATATATACATATATACATATATATACATATATACATATATATACATATATACATATATATACATATATACATATATATACATATATACATATATATACATATATACATATATATACATATATACATATATATATATATATATACATATATATATATACATATATATATATACATATATATATATACATATATATATATACATATATATATACATATATATATATACATATATATATACATATATATATACATATATATATACATATATATACATACATATATATACATATATATACATATATATATATATACATATATATATATACATATATATATATATATATATATATATATATATATATATACATATATATATATACATATATATATATATATACTTCAGGTTTTGTCTAATTATTTTTGTCTAATTATTTATGATTATTAAAGTCATATTTAATCCTTTAAAGGTTATTTCATTAGTATTTTTAATAATTAAAGTTTTTAAGTTTTATTTTTATATTCTATGCGCAACCGAGAAAACAATGTGGGGAAAACAATTTAGTACAGAGATAAAACACAATTAAAAGTTTAAATTAGTCGTGAAATAACCAGAGTACCTCAGATAAGAGAAAAGTAACAGTAGCCACCCACTCTTTTAACAAAGTCAAAACCACTACCGCCATTTCATCAGTATAATGAAAACTTTCATCAAAGAACTTTGGGGGGAAAATTATTTTTGTACATATTCCATCATTAAGTAATGTTACCGAAAGAATAAAAGTGGCATGTACTTTATCAAAAGTGTGTGGGGTGTGTGTGTGTGTAACCTTCTGTAAGCGTTTAACCTTCCCTGGGGAAATTTTCTTATCTAAGATTACCATACAGTTATTTTATTTGAATGAATCATCGGATGACTGGAAACAATGGCGGTATTAAATTATTTAATTTAAAACTAGCATTATATAACAAAGCTATAGCAATCTGAATTACTGAGTATCAAGTCTTTCGAAAAGTTAAGAAAAAAAGTTTATTCTAAGAGCATCGATTTGACAGTTAACGCGGATTAAGGTGTGCTATAATGCCTAAAAATCTATAGGACAAATAAATCTTGTAAGTCCCGTAGAACAAGATTTCCATGTATGATAGGACCACGAAAACATCCCTTAAAATAAAATTAAATAGATAAACCATCTGGAAATAATTGGTCTAAATGTCTTTCAAACTAAACTCTTCGAATTCCCATGCTCGATTTATAAGAAAATATCTTGGAATATACGTTTAGGGTATAGCAGTATATACATACTGTTTAGCAAAATTTCTGAAGACTGCATCAAAATTATAGCAGCTACGCAGGCTATCGTAAATAGTCACATGACATGCAATTTTCAATTCTACAGTTATAACCGATACAAAATTTGGTTTATCAGCGAGAAACCAGATAATCTTGGCATACTAAAATATATATCTTCAAATGCTTTAGAAGTTTCATCAATACGCAAGGTAATTGATATAATTTGAAGCAATCAATGCGCCACAGTATAAAAAGTAGTCACTACAGTATATCCACTTTCTTCCAATAGGAAAATTTAACTTAAAACTAAGAATTGTTAACAATTACACTTTTCACCAATCTTCAATAACCAAATTAACGATCTACGTGTGGTAAAAAACTCTACACAGCACTAAACACCACAAAACAAACGTTCACAGCCTACCTAGTATTATTAGGTATATATATACCAGGACAGCAGTTGCTGATAAGTGCCACACCACCCCCACCACCTCCCTTCTCACAGCTCATCCACGAGAACAACACTGAACAGGAAGACAAACAAACCCTTTCTATATATACCTGGGATAGCCAAGTCCCTTTCGAGGGCCAGGGTATATAAAAATTGCGTCACTTCCGTTAGGTACACGTCATGGAATAGGCTTTTTCCTATTGAAAGTCAATCGTGTGTGTAATAACGGATGGATGATTCAACCTTATAGGCCTTGGCACTTAACATGTAGGTTAAGGTCACTGTTCTTATGGATTCCAGCCCAATTTAAAATCAAGACATAGAAGTATGACAAAAACAGTAGCCCGAAATTCCCAAGAAATAAAGGTTACGAAGTTTAATGGAAGATATAACCGGAATTGGCAGCAGACGACAGCCCATGACGCAACAGTCAGGTTTACCGGAATTATTATGTACGGGTATCAAGGGAATAGCATTGTCTATGTATTATACCATGCATGTGGACTTGCAGACCATGTGTCAGGGTCGAATTAATGCAAAGGAAATTAAGACTCCATAGCAGCGTGTATTCAATACACATCTGTTTGAAAATTCTCTATATATATAAGGAGAATAACGGTAATTAACATATAAGCCCCAAACAACTAGGCATTTAATTGCAATGAGTACATATTAAAAATTGCAATGAGTACATATTAAAAATTGCAATATGTAGGCCTATAGTTCAACAGGCTATTCTAAATAAGTTGAAAATAATCTTTCACAAATCCTATTCCCCATACTTATTACAATTTGCAATATGTAGATTATATAAAAATAAATAAAGGAAAAGTTGAATATAACTTAAACCAATCCTATCACCATAGATCTACCCAAAAGTACACAAATACGCCGGGGGGGGGAACAAAAAAAAAAAAGTAGTTATAGAAAAAAATAATGCCCTTAACGTATGAAGAAAAAATTTACACTAGTCCAATTCCACTTGACTAAGCAATTTACACCAGTCCAAGATTTATAAACATAATGAAATTTAAAAAACGGAGTTTATAAATTTGAAAAAAAAAAAAAACTGCGCCAAATATACAAGACAGGAAATTACCTTAAAACCAAAAGTCAAACCAGGACGGTTAGCAAGAACCGAGTTGCTCAGCACAGAGTGACAACCAAACTGAGGTGAAGGACTCCTGGCCTGTCACTGGTCGCTTCCTGGTGTTTCATATCTCTTATCAAGTTGGGGGGGGGGGGGTGTCCTACAGGAAGTTTAGGTTGTAAACAGGTTTCAGTGACACCAGAAAACTACATAGTTAGTGGCCATTGGTCATTTCAATAGTTGATACACACACCATAATTATATATATATATATATATATATATATATATATATATATATATATATATATATATATATATATATATATATATATATATATATATATATATATATATATACACCATCATCTCCTCCTATGCTTATTGACGCAAAGGGCCTCTTATTCGAAATATATATATATATATATATATATATATATATATATATATATATATATATATATATATATATATATATATATATATATATATATATATATACATTGAACCGGCTGACGTATCTCTTTTTTATTATTATTATTATTATTATTATTATTATTATTATTATTACCTAAGCTACAACCCTAGTTGGAAAATCAGGGGCTCTAACAGGGAAAATAACCCAGTGAGGAAAGGGAATAAGGATTATTTAATATTTTAAGAACAGTAACAATATAAAAATAAATAGTTCCTATATAAACTATAAAAACTTGAACAAAACTAGAGGAGGTGAAATAGGATTAGAATAGTGTGCCCAAGTGTACCCTCAAGCAAGAGAACTCTGAACCAAGACAGTAGAAGACCATGGTACAGAGGCTGTTTGTATAATCTGAAAGATCTATTTTAATGTTACTGTTCTTAAGATATTCAATTTTAATTGTTCATTAATTCTCTTTTTGTTTATTCATTTCTTTATTTACTTTCCTCACTGGGCTATTTTCCCTGTTGGAGCCCTTTGGCTTACAGCATCCTGCTTTTCAAATTAGGCTTATAGCTTAGCTAGTCACACACACACATGTATATATATATATATATATATATATATATATATATATATATATATATATATAATTATATATATATATAAGAGAGAGAGAGAGAGAGAGAGAGAGAGAGAGAGAGAGAGAGAGAGAGAGAGAGAGAGAGACTACGAAATATAATACCGATTTAAGTGTAAATATACACATGCTGTTTATTTAAAATGCATTCACTCACACTGAAGAAAATTACTGTTAGTTTTTTTATTCGTAATTAGTTATCAGGAAATGTATATGTTAAAATGCATCTATATAAAATAAATCATATTTACATATATTCTTTAACTTACGTAATCAATGGAACTACAAACCAAATTATATTAAAAAAAAAAATCTGAGGGAATTTAAATGGATATTTCTAATAAACGATTTTTTAAATTATTTTTTTTGTGTGTAATATGGAAGATTCATTTTAATATTGGTTCTGTTCTTATATCATTCTATTTTAATTGTTCATTACTCCTCTTGTAGTTTATTAATTTCCTTATTTTCTTTCTTTACTGGGCTATTTTTTCTCTGTTGGAGCCCTTGGACAACACATCCTGCTTCTCCAACTAGGGTTGTAGCTTAGCTGATAATAATAATGATAATAATGGGTCTTCGGGTCGTTAGTACGTTATGCTATGAGCCATTACAGAAGAGAGTTTGTACCGTCTTCTTTCTCCCTACATGCACCCACTTTTAAAGCCTTCTGCTTTATCATTTCCTCGCTTTTTGGCGCTGAAGGGTCTCCCACACCCCAGCACCGTACCATATGACCTAATTTGGAATCACTATAAAATCAGCAGGAGCTACATCCCCTTCCTTCCCTAGTACTAGGTCTTCCTGGTGTAGGCCTATTTCTTTTCAGTATTTTCGAATGACACACACTTTTCAACTCCTTTTCTCCCATGTCTCCTAACATGACTAGACCACCTTAAAAACACCGTGCTACCCCTTTGCATTTTATAACACTACTTTATAACCCCCATTACATAGATCGCGTTGGCATTAATATTATTCATCTACGCTTGTTGCTCATAGTGTATATATATATATATATATATATATATATATATATATATATATATATATATATATAAGTTATACATGTATACTATATATACAGATAGATAAGATAAATAGTTAACCCTTTCTGAGTGGGGATACTTTTAAGTGATGAAAGGATTAATGTATCACCATGATCAGCCAAACTGTACTAGTCAGGGCCGCTCATACTAGGTTGAGTTGCTGTGAGCACTGAGACTAAAATCTCCCACCATCACCAGTACGCAATGGTCAGCGTGGCGATGAAATGGCCAAATACCAGACTTGAATAAGGACATGTCTGAGGCCTTTGTCTTGCAGTGGACTAGAAACGGCTGCATTGGTTGTTGTTGAATATATAGACATATATAGTCATATCAATTTTCACATGCATCACTGTGGAAATATATTAATAGCTTGAACGTCGACACTAATTTGGTGAGAGAGAGAGAGAGAGAGAGAGAGAGAGAGAGAGAGAGAGAGAGAGAGAGAGAGAGAGAGAGAGAGAGAGAGAGAGAGAGAAAATTCAGTGTTTGGCCAGTCATCAATATACCTAAAGTAGAACACAATATTTTGCTACGTTTTTCAATAATCTCGTCTTGTTCCATCGCCAGTTGATGTAAAGCTGTTTGTGTGTGTGTGTTTGTGTGTCTAGTACATCAACAACCACAGTGGTGACTGAGCTATTTCATATAAATATATTGATTATTAAATTGGTTTTGTTTGGAAATAGATATAGCAAATAAACGAAAGTAGGTCTAAGCGTGATTGCATATGTTGTTTCTTAGAGTTTGAACTATATCCAAATACCAAAATACTATTAAAATGTAGTTATCATTACGGTCAAGGTTTTAGTGTATGTAAGTGTGTGTATGTGTGTGTGTGTTTAGAAAGTAAGAAAGAGAAAGAAGAGTTAAGAGGATGGACAAATCCAATAGATTATGCAAATGAGACACAGTACCCTTTGGCCCAGGAATCACAGCCCGTGGTTAAAGGGACCTTTTATATTGCAAGATCATCTTATACCAAGGTTAGTGACAGGGTTATCCCAAAGTCCTATGGTGAAATGCACACACACACACACACACACACACACACCACACACACATATATATATATATATATATATATATATATATATATATATATATATATATATATATATATATATATATATATATATATATATATATATATGTATAATCTCATCATCATTATCATCATCAGCCGTTACTAGTACACTGCAGAATAAATGCCTCAGACATATTCTTCCACTTGCGTCTGCTTAATGGTCCACACTCACACCCTCAAACTTTCTTAGTTCGTCAAGCCATCGTCTTCTCTTCCTTCCCCTGCTTCTTTTGCAATCTCTAGGGACCTATTCTGTTATTCTCAATGTCCATTTATTGTCTGGCATTCTCATTATATATATATATATATATATTATATATATATATATATATATATATATATATATATATATATATATATATATGTATGTGTGTGTGTATATACACACATGTGTGTGTGTTACACCAATGAACAATGAAAACGAGGCCCAAAATCGTAGAAAACCCAAAACAAAACACTTGAAAGAAAAATCCCTTTTTCGCCTCACGGTCATTGGCAGAGGTGAGTGTGACTATGTTGACCCAGGGAGTGAAGGAGTGGGATTTCCTACTGGTCCTGCGAGTGACTCATCTCTTACGTACTCTTCCTCCTACCTCATTCCTCAATCCCCTCCCACCTCCGTCATCATCCCCCTTCCCCCTCATTCCTCATTCCATTCCCGTTTTATTTCTAATCCCCTTCACCTGCAGTGCTCATATTCCTTGTCCCCCTCATTCTCCATCACCCTAATTCCTAATTCCCCTTCACCTTTCATTCCTCATCTCCCTTCCCCCTTCTTTCCTCATCCACTTTCACCTTTCATTCCTCATCTCCATTTCCCCTTCATTCCTCATTTCCCTTTTCTCCTTCATTCCTCATCTCCCTTTTCTCCTTCATTCCTCATTCCCTTGTCCTTTCATTCCTCATCTCTCTCTCTTCCCTTCATTCCTCATCTCCACTCATTCTTCACCCCCTTCCCCTTCATTCCTCACCCCTTCCCCTTCATTCCTCAACCCTTCCCCTTCATTCCTTATCCGCTCCCCCTCATTCCTCATCCCCTTCTCCTTCATTCCTTATCCTTTCCCCCTTCATTTCTCATCTCACTTCCCCTTCATTTCTCATCTCACTTCCCCTTCATTCCTTATCCCCTTCCTCTTCATTCCTAGTGTCCCTTTCCCTCATTCCCTTCCCCTTTCATTCATCATCT
The DNA here is from genome assembly GCF_036898095.1 of Palaemon carinicauda. Lineage (NCBI taxonomy): Eukaryota > Metazoa > Arthropoda > Malacostraca > Decapoda > Palaemonidae > Palaemon > Palaemon carinicauda. The sequence goes on from NC_090753.1 coordinate 66,181,993, forward strand.
CTCTTCTCTTCATTCCTCATTCCCTTCCCCTTTCATTCCTCATCTCACTTCCCTTCATTCCTCATCCCCTTCATTCCTCAGTTCCTTCCCATTTCATTCCTCATCTCACTTCCCTTCATTCCTCATCCCCTTCATTCCTCAGTTCCTTCCCATTTCATTCCTCATCTCACTTCCCTTCATTCCTCATCCCCTTCATTCCTCAGTTCCTTTCCTTTTCATTCCTCATCCCCCTTCACCCTTTATTCCTCCCCCATCCCTTCATTCCTAATCCCCTTCCCCTTCATTCCTTATCCCTTCCCCCTTCATTTCTCATCTCACTTCCCTGCATTCCTTATCTCCCTTCCTCTTCATTCCTCATCCCCCTTCCTCTTCATTCCTCGTCTCCAGTCCCCTTTCATTCCTCAATGCCCTTCCCCCTCATTCTTCATCTCTCTTCCCCTTCATCCTCAATGCCCTTCCCCCTCATTCCTCATCTCCCTTCCCCCTTCATTCCTCATCGCCCTTCCCCTTTACTCCTCATTCCCCTTCCCCTTTATCCCCCATCTCCCTTCCCCTTTATTCCTAATCCCCTTACCCTTCATTCCTCACCTCTTCCCCCTTCATTCCTTATTCCTTCCCCCCTCCATTTCTCACCTCACGTCCCCTTCATTCGTTATCCCTCTTCCTTCCTCCCCTTGATTCCCCATCCCCCATCCCCTTCTTTCCCCATTCCCTTCATTCCTCATCTTCCTCCCACTTTCGTTATTTTAAAGATTGTCCTAACGGGTACAGAATTTGCATCCAGTTAATACGGGTACTAATCTGGTTCGATCTAGGAAACACGACAACTTCGGGTACGTTTCCGGTGTCTGCGATGGGGTCTTCCACGAAGACTTTCCATTAATAATTCAAGTAATAATAATGGCCATGTTACTGATTACTCATCGAAGGGCCGTTGCGTCACCTAACCCCGGAAGATATTGGCACAGGGATTAGCTATGCCGGGGATGTCACTCTTCGTGTTATATCACTAGCAATTTCCGGACACTTTTACTAGGAGAACATTCCGACCAAGGTTATTTGAACTGGCTAAACAGGCTCATGCAGGAAAGATCATCTGTTAACAGCGTTTGGGAAAAAAAGAGGAATGTGGTAATGTTACGTTGTGATAGAGACATATTAGTGTAGATTGATAAACAGGCTTGAATGCATAATGAACAGTGGTTGATGTATAGCTCAGAGCTTCATGGGTCTAGGGATACGGCATAGTTTTACATTCCTGGATTTTTAAAGAGGGACTTCCTGGGAACAAGGATCCCATTGTTTTTATTATCATTTGGACTCTAAAATATAAGTTTGGGGACCAATATTTATGGATTTTTTTTTCACAAACTTCTGGAACTGGTGGCCTATGTGGTAACGTCCCAGACTGGTGAACGCCAGATGGGGTTCGAGTCCCGCTCAAAATCGTTATATAGTTCCTTTGGTCACTGCAACTTCATCATCCTTGTGAGCTAAGGATGGGAGGGGGTTTGGGGGAGCTTATAGGTTTATCTGCTGACTCATCAGAAGCCATTGTCTGGCCCTCCTTGGTCCTAGCTGGGGTGGAGATGAGGCTTTGGCGCTGATCATATATATATATATATATATATATATATATATATATATATATATATATATATATATATATATATATATATATATACTGTATACACACACACTCACATATATATATATATATATATATATATATATATATATATATATATATATATATATATATATATATATATATATATATATATATATATATATATAAAGCCCAGTTTAGTTACTCTAGGGCATTGTCCTGCCTGATAGGGCAATGTCACTGTTCTGGCTTCTGCCATTCATGAGTGGCCTTTAAATGTTATATGCCAATATGCCAATGCATACCTTACCTCACATATCCTAAATTTGCATGGGGGGGGGGGGGGTTGTTGGACATGGTTGCAAAATTGTTGTAAACCTGGAAATAGCACTGATATCGGTTCTGTTTTAGGAATAAAAATTAAAAGAGGGGCTTACTATACTAAACGCAACGAGAAGTGGCCGATAGGGTAGGGCAATGGTTTTAAACAAATTTCCACGCTGGTGCCACGACTCCATTGTTCACCGGTATGCTCTTCAACCTCTCCCCCTTACTCTCGATCTCTATTACACTCTTTTCCAGATTTATCACTAATTCTCTCTCCTTATCTCTCATTCATAAATTAACATTACTGTTTTTTATAACTAATATTATTCAAATTGCCTTTCATTCATTTCTGTACCATATTATGCTTGTTATTCATGATGTCCTACCGTATGCATCTTCTACCCCCCCCCCCCACCCCACCCCACACACACACCGCTGTCACGATGTATGTGGCTGCAACATCTGGCACATGTGCGCTGCAGGGCTCACTTATGATGAGGGGGAAACCTTTATACAGAAAACATGCATTGAAATTTACCTCAGTAGTGGTGTGCAGTAAGTGATAGAATAATTTCGGAAACACACAAATTTATATAGTAACAGAGAGAGGAAAACAGAGGGTAGAGGCGTGTTTGGAGGAAGAAAGCTAGCCAATGAGTGATCTGTGGAGGAAATGTGGCATAACGTGGGGAAATCCGTTTAAAACCAGGTGGCCTTCCCTAATGGCCGTTTTTCCCTGTTGAATGTGAAAATACACGAAACACGGTGGGATATTGAAAGATTGTTCTAGATGCGAAAGCATGTAATAATAATAATAATAATAATAATAATAATATCATCACGTGTCGACCGTCGAAGAATGCATTCACTTCTAGTTTCCAAAGCGCATTGAACACTTCACTTGTAATTGCATAGCCGACATGAAAACGCTCACATTTCACTTCTTATTTTAACTATTGCCAACAGAATGAATAAATCAAATAATAAACAGGGACATTACAAGCCATAGTGCACAAGTTCAACTATAAGAAAGCCAGCACCAGCATATTAGTTATACAAAAAGTAATAATACACATAAAATTAAACCATTGTTCTCTAGCCTTGGTTAGTGCCATAGCCTCTGTACCAAGGTGTTCCACTGTCTTGGATTAGAGTTCTCGTGCTTGAGGGTACACCCAAGCATACTATGCTATCTTATTTCTATTCTTCTTGTTTTATTTTTACATTTCAATAGTTTATAAATTAAAGATTTATAATAATGTTACTGTTCTTAAAATATTTGATTTGTTCATTACTTCTCTTGTTGTTTATTTCCTTATTTCTTTTCCTCACTGGGCTATTTTCCTTGTTGGGTCCCTGAGACTATAGCATCTTGCTTTTCTAACTAGGGGTATAGCTTAGCAAGTAATAATAATAATAATAATAATAATAATAATAATAATTCGTATTTATTCGACCCAGATATCAGTGAGTGTTGCTCAAACGGGGATCCCAATTTTTCTCTTCAGTCACCAATAAGTATTACAGAGGAATAATAAGATAAATTGATCTTAATACGTATAGATAAAAAGAAAGAGAAACAAGATGGAGAAACAAGTAAATTTTTTTTAATGTAGAATTAACAAACATATGGGTCTGTTTATTACTAGCCGCGTTGACCATAGAGAAACAAACCCCTGATTGTTATCTATAACTTTACTCTGGTTTTGCGCTACCTGCTTGAAGTTCAGAGGAATTACTTACTGTACTTTAATGCTTTTTTTATAGTCCTATACAGCAGGGGAACCCTACTCTCTGCAATACCTCCACAGTCATTTTATCATGTCCGTTCGAAAGCATTCGACATTTTATTACTGTTATTACTTGCTAAGCTACAACCCTAGTTGGGAAAGCAGGATACTAAAAGCCCAGTGGTCCCAACAGGGAAAATAGCCCAGTGAGGAAAGGAAATAAGGAAAAATAAAATATTCTAAGAACAGTAACATTGAAATAGATATTTCATATATAAACAATAAAAACTTTAACAAAACAAGAAAAAGAGAAGTTAGATAGAATAGTGTGCTCGAGTGTACCCTCAAGCATTAGAATTCTAACCCAAGACAGTGAAGGCCATGGTACAGAGGCTATGGCACTACCCAAGACTAGAGAACAAAGGTTTGATTTTGGAGTGTCCTTCTCCTAGAAGAGTTGCTTACCACCATAGCTAAAGAGTCTATTCTCTTTCACACCGCATATTACTCGTGTTTTGTTAAATCGTCACTATCGAAGTACTCACAGAACAAGAAAGTCTTCAGTTTCCTCTTGAAAGCCTTAATGTCTTCAATCATTGGGATGTTTCGTTTGAGCTTATTATATAGTCTCGGGGCCTCATATCTAAAGGCTCTAGACTCTAGAGCCTAGATATATGTCTAATGTAGGCTCTAGAGTCTAGAGCCTACATTAGACATATATCTAGGTTCCAATAGTTTGAAACAATCTGTAACTATTCCCGTATCAGCACGATTTGTTGGCTGCACAATATGTAGCAATTATTATTATTATTATTATTATTACTACTACTACTTGTTAAGCTACAACCATAGTTGGAGAAGCAGGATGCTATAAGCCCAAGGGCTCCAACAGGGGAAATAGCCCAGTGAGGAAAGGGAACAAGGAAAAATAAGATATTTCAAGAACAGCAACAACACCTAAACAAATATTTCCTATATAAACCATAAAAACTTTAACAAAATAAGAGGAAGAGAAATTAGATAGAATAGTGTGCCAGAGTGTACATACCCTCAAGCAAGAGAATTGTCTTAGATATTTTGGACGTCCGGTTCTGATAACTTGATGAGTTATTGTACTTAATTTAAACTTAATAGCCATGCAATCGCATCCCTTTTGAATATTTAAAACACATATCAACCTGTAGATTATTTTTTTAAGACTTTTAGTTTAAAGAAATTGAGTTGATGGAGATACGAACATATAAGAAAATATACGAATAGTTTATTTTGTAATACCCGGTTAATTATATGACTGCCACAATCGAATTGTATTTGAATGATTTCGTGAAGTACGTTGTTATTATTATTATTATTATTATTATTATTATTATTATTATTATTGTTATTGTTGTTGTTGTTGTTATCGTCATTATTATTATTATTATTGTTGTTGTTGCTGTTATTATTATTATTATTATTATTATTATTATTATTATTATCATCCTTATTATTATAATTAGCTAAACTACAACCCTGTTGGAAAAGCAGGATGCTATAAGCCTAAGGGCTTCAACAAGGAGAAATAGCCCAGTGAGGAAAGGAAATAAGGAAATAAGCAAGCTACAAGAGAAGTCATGAACAACTTAGATAAAATAGTTAAGAACAGCAACAGCATTAAAATAGATCGTGCATAAATAAACTATAAAGATTTCAAAACAAACAAAGAGGAAGAGTAATGAGATGGAACAGTGTTCCGAGTGTACCCTCGAGCAAGAAGGTATTATTATTATTATTATTATTATTATTATTATTATTATTGTTGTTGTTGTTGTTGTTGTTGTTGTTATTATTATTACTTGCTAAGCTACAACCATAATTGGAAAAGCAGAATGCTATAAACCCAGGGGTTCCAATAGGAAAAATAGCCCAGTGAGGAAAGGGAAAAAAGAATATAAGATATTCAAGAAAAGTAACATTAAAATGAATATCTCCTAATATAAACTATAAAAACTTAAACAAAACAAGAGGAAGAGAAATAAGATAGAATAGTGTGCTCGAGTGTACCCTCAATCAAGAGAACTCTAACCCAAGACCGTGGAAGACCATGGTACAGAGGCTATGCCACTAGCCAAGACTAGAGAATAGGGGTTTGATTTTGGAGTGTCCTTCTCCTAGAAGAGCTGTTTACCATAACTAAAGAGTCTCTTCTACCCTTACCAAGAGGAAAGTGACCACTGAACAATTACAGTGCAGTAGTTAACCCCTTGAGTGAAGAAGAATTGTTTGGTAATTTGTTGTCAAGTATATGAGGACAGAGGAGAATATGTAAAGAATAGGCCAGACTATTCAGTGTGTGTGTAGGCAAAAGGAAAATTAGCCGTAACTAGAGAGAAGGGTCCTATGTAGTAATGTCTGGCCAGTTAAAAGAACCCTTAACTCTCTAGCGGTAGTATCTCAACGCGTGGCTGGTGCACTGGCCAACCTAATACCTAGAGAATGTGATAAATGCAAGTTGCGCAGAATAATTTTCTGAGAAGCTTGAAGCAGAGTCAGAACTTAGAAAAAAAGAAAGCAAAAAAAAAAAAAAAGGGATTTTTTTGCCATCCTTAGCAACTATTGTACCAACACAGATCTCAAGTCAACGCCTTTCTTGCTTGCTCATCAAGAACTTCTTCTCCTTCTTTCTTTCTTTTTTGTGCCTGATGCTGCAAAGCATCAAAGTCAACATGCCATTGAAGTGCATCGTTGCCATATTGCCCAGTACCAGAACCCTTCAAGCCTTGTATTCCTCTCTCGGTTTATTGTTTTTGGCGGTATTGCCAACTTAGGTTATCAGTCTTTCATATTGTTTATACTTTGTTGTGCTGTTTCTTACATCGATATTTATTTGGTTATTAATTTATCGTTTATTGGTTATCCTTTTTTATTATTTTATATTTAAACCCACATTAATACTAACTTACTTTGGTTAATATATACTAATTGTTAAATATTCAATATACATTCTACCAAATGCTTTAGTATTGACGATTTTTTACTGATAAATATTTGATTATTTTGTAAGAAAATGTTTAAAAGGATGAAAACTGGATAAAGAACTTTTAATGGAGAAATATTAATACTTATAAGTATATATGCTGAATGAGTTAATGAGGATTGGTCTAGCCGCTTGTAATGGACCAGGGAAATGAGTAGAGTAAGAATTTAAAGTAATTAAGGTCTATTGAAGGAAAGTAATTGTAACTACGCACAGACATGAAACTCGTTGGCAAACACTGTAACTTTTGTTTTGTCAGCATTAAAATAAAAAGAATGATAAAAAACTAATATATATATATATATATATATATATATATATATATAACTATATATATATATATATATATATATATATATATATATATATATATATATATATATATATATAACTTATTTTGTTAGCATTAAAATAAAAAGAATGATAAAAAACTAATTATATATATATATATATATATATATATACATACATATATATATATATATATATATATATATATATATATATATATATATATATATATATATATATATATATATATATATATATATAGAATGTATGTTCTTCAGTTTACAAACATATGAATCCTGGCTGTGAATATACACACATACGCACACACACTCAAACAAACACACATGCATTAGTCTCAATATTGTGTTCGCCTCTCCAAAGCGAATACTTCCTCAAGGTTACAGTATCTGTATAATACAGTGACGATTTTTGTAATTGATTCGTATTAGTGGCTGCAATTTTCTTTATTTTTAGAAAACTTTAGGTAGGTTAAAATCTAATGAAGAAACAGACTTGGACAGTACCCGCTTTCACTTTTAGTATCGTATTTAGTAGTGTATTTATATGATATAAGTAATTTAAAACTATTGAAATATTGGTATAAATAATCCCCCAAAACATTATAGAATAGAATTTGCGATGTATCTTTGAAAAATGTTTTATGGTGACGTCTGGCAACTTTTAGGTGAACGCAATAGTAACATCCTTTGTAATTCCCCAATTTCTAATGAAGATTAGCCAATAGGAAACTTAACGGGGAAAAAATGTAAGACAAGGTCAAGAAATGCATTTCCTTCCGTAAGCAGGTCAATGAAGGAAATGCTAGAAAGAGAATAAAAAAAAATAGATTATCGTACAGATTTTAAAGGCAGCCTAAATTCCTCTCGCAAGGCAATGTGCAATACATGACATCGCATGATCAGGGAATTACCATATTCTTGCAGACGGTTTGGAAGAGAGAGAGAGAGAGAGAGAGAGAGAGAGAGAGAGAGAGAGAGAGAGAGAGAGAGAGAGAGAGAGAGAGATAAGGTGACTGCCGTCGGCTTAATAAACGATTATTAAGTATGCAGAGTTCATTGACCTTAGCTTCAAATCACATGCCGAAATCATTACAGGCCTTCTCTCGTATTTTTTTCAATTCTAGCTAAAAAAAAAATAATAAATAAATAATTAAATAAACTTCGTTGCTTAAAATATATATAGATATAAAACTTCTTTTGAATTGAGTGCACTAACAAAGTGGCTAGCTTAAGATAGTAATTATAAAGTTTACATTTCACCTGAAATTTCTGCCATCATGATTTCGTTACGTATGTCACATAATGGAGCTAATTATTGTATCTGTTACTGTTCATAAAATATTTTATTTTGTTTATTAGTTCTCTTGCAGCTTATTTATTTCCTCGTTTCCTTTCCTCACTGGGCTATTTTTCTCTGTTGGAGCACTTGGGTTTATAGCATCTTGTTTTTTTCCAACTAAGGTTATTATTATTATTATTATTATTATTATTATTATTATTATTATTATTATTATTATTATTATTATCTAATCTTACAATCGTAGTTGGAAAAGCAAGAGGCTATAAGCCCAAGGGCTCCACGGGGAAAAATGGCACAGTGAGGAAAGGAAATAATGATAATATTATTATTATTATTATTATTATTATTATTATTATTATTATTATTATTATTATTATTATTATTATTATTACTAGCTAAGCTACAACCCTAGTTGGGAGAGCAAGATGCCATAAACCCAAGGGCTCCAACAGGGAAATTTTTTTTTACCATAATTATGTCCCTAGCTGGTTGGGAGGTGGATTAACCTTTTTGCTTTTTTAGAAGACCTTTATGATGTGAGTCAGAATGTCCTTAATGGGTCACCCACCCGGATACTGTGACACCTAAGGAGTATATGTGAAAAGTAAACAAATTATTTTATTGTAGTGATATAATTATTATTTGTTTATGTGAATGATATTGTTCTTTGGCGTCGAACTACGTGGCCATTATTATTATTATTATTATTGTTGTTGTTATTATCATTAGCTAAGCTACAACCATAGTTGGAAAAGCAGGTTGCTTAAGCCCAAAGACCCCAAGAGGGAAAAATAGCCCAGTGAGGGAAAAATATATGGAAATAGATAAACTATATTAAAAGTATATAATGATAATGTAGTTCCTTTTCTGAAACTTAAAGACTTTTGCTTCTTCAATTACAAAATAAAAACTCAAGAATGATGGAGATATCTGGAAGAAATATTTCAATTTTGTCTTCTGTTTGTTGAAAAAAAAAATGCTTATTTATTACCTTATCCCTGAACTAGATATTAATCAGTTAGCTCATTATGCATCGTTTGCATTCAGATTTAATGAGAGTATCACATTCAGTGCGTAATATAAGGTATGCAGTTGAATTTAACAGTCTTGCCTTTTTTATAATGCTCAACACTACTTGTTATGGCTATATAACCAGAACGAGAATTTAATTATCTTTCTAGTCATGAAGTTGAATTGACTAAACTTCAGGATTTCAAACTTGGTGCAAGTGATAACAAATCTGGTTTTAGTTTTCACTACAAAACATTATTACTTTTTTTTTCTCTCTATTGTTTTTTTTTCTTTTTACTCTGCCCCTGAGTTGCTTTTTCCATATTTGAGCGCGTGAGTTTTTGGATTTTGCTTTTCATATATTCCTTTCCATTCACAAAATAGTGACACAAGCTCCTTGAATAATCTAAGCAATTATTATTATTATTATTATTATTATTATTATTATTATTATTATTATTGGTGCCGTCTCCTGCAGAATTACTTCGAAATTTGCGATAAAATCTTTATAGGAAATCTTTTTAGGAAAAAATAAATAGGTGAACGCGAAATGACCAATTTGTTAATTTGTTCAACAATCCATAAACAGAAGCAAGGCCTGAGAAAATCGGTCTAGTTAAGGTATGCCCCTACGACTGGACTTTCCAGTAAGAACTGCTTCTCATCACTGTCTTCGGTTGCTTTTGTCCTGGAATTTCTGGAAATATGTAGTTACACGTTTGAGTGTTTGTGTAAGGATTTCATGCCGCCGGAGTTGAGTGGTTTTAGAAGGGGGGGGGTAGTAATAAAGAAAACATGAAATATAAGACTGCATTTCTACTAGACCTAGCAGTGCACGGGTAAATAATAAAGAAAACAATGAAAAACACGACTGTATGTATCCAGTATCCTAGACCTAGCGGTGGGGGTAAATAATAAAGAAAACATGAAAGACATACTGCATGTATCCTAGACTTATCAGTGGGACATACACAAGAAAACATGATGGAAAACACGACTGCATGTATCCTAGACCATGCATTGGGGGGTAAATACTAAAGAAAACATAATGAAAAACACGACTGCATGTATTTTAGACCTAGCAGTGGGGTAAATGATAAAGAAAACATAATGAAAAACACGACTGCATGTATCTTAGACCTAGCAGTGGGGTAAATGATACAGAAAACATAATGAAAAACACGACTGCATGTATCTTAGACCTAGCAGTGGGGTAAATGATACAGAAAACATAATGAAAAACACGACTGCATGTATCTTAGACCTAGCAGTGGGGTAAATGATACAGAAAACATAATGAAAAACACGACTGCATGTATCCTAGACCTAGCAGTGGGGTAAATGATACAGAAAACATAATGAAAAACACGACTGCATGTATCCTAGACCTAGCAGTGGGGTAAATGATACAGAAAACATAATGAAAAATACGACTGCATGTATCTTAGACCTAGCAGTGGGGTAAATGATACAGAAAACATAATGAAAAACAGGACTGCATGTATCCTAGACCTAGCAGTGGGGTAATTGATACAGAAAACATAATGAAAAACAGGACTGCATGTATCCTAGACCTAGCAGTGGGGTAATTGATACAGAAAACATAATGAAAAACACGACTGCATGTATCCTAGACCTAGCAGTGGGGTAAATGATACAGAAAACATAATGAAAAACACGACTGCATGTATCTTAGACCTAGCAGTGGGGTAAATGATACAGAAAACATAATGAAAAACACGACTGCATGTATCCTAGACCTAGCAGTGGGGTAAATGATACAGAAAACATAATGAAAAATACGACTGCATGTATCCTAGACCTAGCAGTGGGGTAATTGATACAGAAAACATAATGAAAAACAGGACTGCATGTATCCTAGACCTAGCAGTGGGGTAATTGATACAGAAAACATAATGAAAAACAGGACTGCATGTATCCTAGACCTAGCAGTGGGGTAATTGATACAGAAAACATAATGAAAAACAGGACTGCATGTATCCTAGACCTAGCAGTGGGGTAAATGTTAAAGAAAACATAATGAAAAACAGGACTGCGTGTATCCTAGACCTAGCAGTGGGGTAAATGTTAAAGAAAACATAATGAAAAATACGACTGCGTGTATCCTAGACCTAGCAGTGGGGTAAATGATAAAGAAAACATAATGAAAAATACGACTGCATGTATCCTAGACCTAGCAGTGGGGTAAATGATAAAGAAAACATAATAAAAAACACCACTGCATGTATCCTAGACCTAGCAGTGGGGTAAATGATACAGAAAACATAATGAAAAACACGACTGCATGTATCCTAGACCTAGCAGTGGGGTAAATGATACAGAAAACATAATGAAGAACACGACTGCATGTATCCTAGACCTAGCAGTGGGGTAAATGATACAGAAAACATAATGAAGAACACGACTGCGTGTATCCTAGACCTAGCAGTGGGGTAAATGATACAAAAAACATAATGAAAAAAGGACTGCGTGTATCCTAGACCTAGCAGTGGGGTAAATGATAAAGAAAACATAATGAAAAACAGGACTGCATGTATCCTAGACCTAGCAGTGGGGTAAATGATACAGAAAACATAATGAAGAACACGACTGCGTGTATCCTAGACCTAGCAGTGGGGTAAATGATACAAAAAACATAATGAAAAAAGGACTGCGTGTATCCTAGACCTAGCAGTTGGGTAAATGATAAAGAAAACATCATGAACAACAGGACTGCGTGTATCCCAGACCTAGCAGTGGGGTAAATGATAAAGAAAACATCATGAACAACAGGACTGCGTGTATCCCAGACCTAGCAGTTGGGTAAATGATAAAGAAAACATCATGAACAACAGGACTGCGTGTATCCTAGACCTAGCAGTTGGGTAAATGATAAAGAAAACATCATGAACAACAGGACTGCGTGTATCCCGGACCTAGCAGTGGGGTAAATGATAAAGAAAACATCATGAACAACAGGACTGCGTGTATCCCAGACCTAGCAGTGGGGTAAATGATAAAGAAAACATCATGAACAACAGGACTGCGTGTATCCTAGACCTAGCAGTTGGGTAAATGATAAAGAAAACATCATGAACAACAGGACTGCGTGTATCCCGGACCTAGCAGTGGGGTAAATGATAAAGAAAACATCATGAACAACAGGACTGCGTGTATCCCAGACCTAGCAGTGGGGTAAATGATAAAGAAAACATCATGAAAAACAGGACTGCGTGTATCCCGGACCTAGCAGTGGGGTAAATGATAAAGAAAACATCATGAAAAACAGGACTGCGTGTATCCCAGACCTAGCAGTGGGGTAAATGATAAAGAAAACATCATGAAAAACAGGACTGCGTGTATCCTAGACCTAGCAGTGGGGTAAATGATAAAGAAAACATCATGAAAAACAGGACTGCATGTATCCTAGACCTATCAGTTGGGGTAAATAAACAAGAAAACATGATGAAAAACACGACTGCATGTATCCTAGACCTAGCAGTGGGGTAAATAATGAAGAAAACAATGAAAAACACGATTGCATGTATCCAATATCCTAGATCTAGGAGTGGGGGTAAATAAGAAAACATGATGAAAAACACGACTGCATGTATCTTAGACCTAGCAGTGGGGTAAATAAAAAAGAAAAAATAATGAAAAACACAACTGCTTGTATCCTAGATCGAGCATTAAGATAAACATAAAGGAACTGGTGTATAGTTCACGAACCTACTGGAGACCCACTAGCAGGACGCAAATATGACCTACCCCTATCATGAACCATAATTAAAGAGAGAAATATAAATACCATAATTGCAATATAAATCTAATGCCAAACGGGGTTTAACAATCCTTTATCTTAAAGTTCTCAGGAATCTTAGCACTAATTTGTTTGCTAGGAAGTCGTGTAAAGCCTGCCTGATACTTGTGCGCATTTTTGCCACGCACTGGCACGCATTGATGCGCGCCAGTGCGTGCCACTTTTTGGCACGCACTGGTGTTTTTCGCGCACTGTTCACGACCAGTTCACTCCAGTTCGCGCATCGTTCACGCGACGTTCACGCGATGGCACGAATTGGCACGCGTAGTTCGCGCATCGTTCACGACACGTTCACGCGAGTTCACTCATCATTCCGCATCGTTTCCGCATCGTTCACGCCAGTTCACGCCAGTTCACGAATTGGCCACTCTATATAAAAACGGGGCTTCTCCAACCCGAGGACATTCTTGGATTGGCGTCGGAAGAGACAACAATGCTTTCTGTCAGAGACACCATTGCATTGAGGAGAAGAAACGTATCTTTTTCGTTTGTATTTTTTGTTGCCCTTTATTTTTGTTTCAATAAGAAAGCATTTGATTTACATATAAATAGCAGACATGAAATATGTACAAGTATTAAGAAAGCATTTTATTTTAACATTAAAAGCAGCAAACATGAAAAGTTTTTAGGCTGTTGATTTTAAGGTAATAGAGAAAAAAGTGTGTTGAAATAAGAAATCATTTTATTTTTACATTAAAACAGCAAACAGAAAAAATTTGTTTTGCCCTTCATTTTAAGGTAATAAAGAAGAATAAGTATGTTGATGAAATAAAACATCATTTTATTTTTACATTCAAACAGCAAACTTAAAAATTTCTTGGGTTTATTTTACAGTTCATTTTTATTTAAAACAAAAGTTTTGGGTCTTGATTGGTAATAGAGGAAAATAAGTGTGTGCATGAAATAAGACATTTTATTTTTACATTCAAACAGCAAATATAAACAATTATTAGGTTTATTTTTCTTTCCTTTTCATTAATTTTTTCGTTTCCTTTTTGTTTCTCTCCATTATAAAGTTATAGAAATAGTTTGAAATAAGACATCATTTTATTTTTACATTCAAACAGCAAATATAAAAATTTATTAGGTTTATTTTTCTTTCCTTTTAATTAATTTTTTCGTTTCCTTTTTGTTTCTCTTCATTATAAAGTTATAAAAATAGTTTGAAATAAGATATAATTTTTTTTTTCACATTAAAACAGCAAATATGAAAATTTATTAGGTTTATTTTTCTTTCCTTTTCATTAATTTTTTCGTTTCCTTTTTGTTTCTCTTCATTATAAAGTTATGGAAATAGTTTGAAATAAGATATCATTTTTTTTTCACATTAAAACAGCAAATATAAAAATTTATTAGGTTTATTTTTCTTTCCTTTTCATTAATATTTTCGTTTCCTTTTTGTTTCTCTTCATTATAAAGTTCACGCCACTTCCTGCATCGTTCACTCCAGTTCACTCCAGTTCACGCCAGTTCCCGCACTGTTCACTCCAGTTCACTCCAGTTGGCGCATCGTTCACGGCCATTTAGTGCGTGCCAATGCGTGCCACAAACTTTAAACATTTCAAAGTTTTGGGCCCGCATGGCACGCATTGGTACGCTCTGGCACGCGAGTTCCCGCACTGTTCACGACATTTTCACGGCTCGTTCACGCGAGTTCGCGCATCAATGCGTGCCAGTGCGTGCCACGAATGCGTGCAAGTGTCAGGTACCCTTAAGTCACTTTAGTCCCAGATTATACAGTAGACCTAGTAGTTTTCTATAATGTACCACAATTTGTCTTATTTTTACTGATAGCCCTATTCTTAGGAAGCGGGTTACTTTGGCTTTCATTCAAAGAATTATAAAAGTTGTGTTTAACCAGATAATGCAGGGCTTTTTATCCATGATACGCTCTCAAAGAACAATTGTTGCGCAAGTTGAGGTAGGCGTATGTGTAAGTGAAAAATGGCTGTGTTAATATATAAAAATGCTATTCCTCTGTTATTGCAAAGTTTAAACTTCGTTGCAATTTTGGTGTTTCATCGAATAGTTTCTGAAGTATTGGTTGGCTGAGCTAAATGAAAATCCAGTGTGATATGCTCTTCCTATCTGAAATGTAGAAATCTGCGTTTTAAAGGTTTAAAGGCCGCTTATGAATGGCAAAGGCAAGGGACAGTGACAATGCCCTATCGAGCAGGACAATGCCATATATACTTATGATCAGCACCCAAGCCCCTCTCCACCCAAACTAGGACCAAGGAGGGCCAGGCAGTGGCTGCTGGTGACTCATCAGATAGTCTTATAGGCTCCATCAAACCCCCACAAGGGTGGTGAGGTTACAG
>NC_090753.1:66204937-66207437 GCF_036898095.1 Palaemon carinicauda
TCTGTTTTTTTACTCTGAGACTGCAGATCGATTACTACATTCAATTGCAAATGTTTCTCTGTACTCTTCTTCTAAAAGCTTAGTTATATCAAACCTAGGTATTCTATCCATCTTTCTGTTGGGTGCTTTCAGATTTAATTTCAGAATGGCAATGAGGAGCTGGTGATCACTACTAATATCTGCACATCTATAGCTTCTTACATTTCTCAGAGTCCTCCATCTCTCTTTATTATTGGCAATGTGATTTATCTGATTTTTTTCAAATGACATGGTGAAGTCCATGTATACTTGTGGATGTTCTTGTGTTGAAAAAAAAGTACCTACAATGACAAGATTGTTTCCAGAACAGAAACTTATGAAATGTGCTTCATTTTCTTTTGCAACTTCGCCAAGACCCTCAACACCCATCACATTCTCCATGCCTTGATTATTCCTTCCAGCTTTAGCATTGAAGTCGCCAATCAAATTTTTCATATCTCTCTCAGGGATCTCATCTATTACCCTCTGCATTTCTTCATAGTATTCATCTTTCCTTTCTTCAAGGGAATCATTTGTTGGGGCATAGCAAACTAAGATACTCATTTTGCACTGCTTTGATTTGAACTTTGCAAGTAACAATCTACTATTTACAGCTCTCCACACGCCTTTCTGCTTTAAGTGTCATCATTATTTCCTACTCCTTCTCTTCCAACTCCCTCTGTTTTTCCTGAGTAGATATACTGTATATATTGCCTTGGTCTAAAGTTTCCTTACCAATCCCCTTACAACTTGTTTCACTTAGGGCCAAGATATCGAAACTATATATCATAAATTCACTCTCCACTTGCTGTATGTATATATATATATATATATATATATATATATATATATATATATATATATATATATATATATATGTATATATACACACAGTATATTCATATTCATATACACACACACATATATATACACACACACACACACACACACACACATATATATATATATATATATATATATATATATATATATATATATATATATATATAAATATATATATATATATATAAATATATATATATATCCTATATATATTAGTACTAATCAAATAGCTAGCTGGGAAATCTTGTGAAACGGGTGCGAAGTAAATGACGTTAAAAGGAAAAAAAAATAAAAAATAGATAAATAAATTAATTAATTTATAAATAAACCAGTACTACTTTCATCTGAACGAAAGAGGCAAACTGTAGGCTGATCTCGAGTCAGTACTAGACTTCATATTACTTACAGAAATTAGAGTTTTGGGGAAAAAATAAATTCAAATTGACGTTGTTTTGATCATCAGTAAAGGAAAATTAACTTGCGTCATTGTAAATATTGACATAAACATCACCATGTAAATAATATTCGAGGCATCTCAGGACGAGGAAGTTTGATTCAATGAATGAACATAACTGGCCTTAATAGCGGTATTAATAATAATGTATAATATGAAGAGGGAAAGGATAATAATAACATATAAAACTAGGTGAGGAATATATAAGCAAACAAGTTATATACTGTATAGCTTTGACATTTTCTACTAGTTTTTAAGTTCAGTTTTTTTTAGGCCAAGCTCTACTCATTTATTATTCCAAATTCATTCCAAACTCAATTATATTTTCACACTCGTCTAAAAATCAATATTTTCTGGGATTAGATTTGTTTTTCTTAATTAAAAATAGATTGAAAATTATGTTGTATTAGAAGTAGTCCAAATACTTTTAGATAAGAGAATCAATTACATTTTCACTCGGTTCTAAAAACCGATATTTTCTGGGATTAGATTTGTTTTTCCTTAATTAAAAATAGATTGAAAATTATGATGTATTAGAAGTAGTTTCTTAAATTAGACATTATTTTCGTTTTGCATCATGTTTTTAATTTTGTCTAATCCGCCCTTCGATCAATCTTAAGAATTTACAGTATATATATATATATATATATATATATATATATATATATATATATATATATATATATATATATATATATATATATATATATATACTCAGGGTGGGCCAAAAGTAGGGTTACAATTAAAACTTAGTCATTTTATATTTATTAGACATCTTGACATTTATTTATATACAATAGACATTCAATATATATATATATATATATATATATATATATATATATATATATAATATATATATATATATATACTATATATATATATATATATATATATATATATATATATATATATATATATATATATATATATATATTTCCATACATACCTTATGATGATTACCAAGACCGTTCTACGAAAGAAAAAAAAACAAGCAGTTAATGCGAACATGCAAAATGGTACGACTAACCCGAGCAATAAAAAGTCGGCGTTGACGTGCAGTTGAGGGCATAGGCACCGGACCAAGGTCTGCAGCATCATGCTCATATGCCAGAATCATAAGCTCTTGTGGATTTTCCATTTCTTGCAATGCACGAGAGAGAGAGAGAGAGAGAGAGAGAGAGA
>NC_090753.1:66217437-66219937 GCF_036898095.1 Palaemon carinicauda
TGTCTCGAACCCCAGTCCTGTAGATTATCAGGCAGGGACGTTTCTAATTGGCCAACAATAAGCGTTATTTAAGTTAAAATTATCGTAATGTCACGGAGTCGTTTTCTTAGGGCAAGTATTTCTGTAGTCCAGGCTGAGAGATTGTAATTTTTATCTTGTCAGAAGTGGCAAGACATCAGACGGTTGAAATCTATTTAGGAACACGAATATGCCAACGAGGCTAAGGTCAATTATAACTGTATCATTATTTTTATTTCAGGCTAAGCTACAACCCTAGTTGGAAAAGCAGGATGCTATAAGCTCAGGGGCTCCAACTGGAAAAAATAGCCGAGAAAAGGAAACAAGGAAAAATAAAATATTTTAAGCAAGTAACATTATGATAAATATTTCATAAAATAAACTATAAAAACTTCAACAAAAGAAGAGGAAGAGAAATAAAGAGAAATAAGATAGAATAATGTGCCTGAGTGTACCCTCAAGCAAGAGAACTTTAACCCAAAACAGTAAAAGACCCTGGTACAGATGCTATGGCACTACTTAAGAATAGAGAAATATGGTTTGATTTTGGTGTGTGCTTCTCCTAGAAAATCTGCTTACCATAGCTAAAGAGTCTCCTCTACCCTTACCAAGGGGAAAGTACCCAATGAACAATTACAGTGCAGTAGTTAACCCCATGGGTGAAGAAGAATTGTTTAGTAATCTCAGGTGTATGAGGAAAGAGGAGAACCTGTAAAAAATAGGACAGACTATTCGGTTTATGTGTATGGAAAGGAAAAGTGAACCGTAACCAGAGAGAAGGACCCAATTTATGCCCAGTCAAAGGACCCAATAACTCTCTAGCGGTAGTACCTCAATAGGTGGCTGGTGCCTTGGCCAACCTACTACCTACACATAGTTTTTAAAAGCAAAAAGCCAAATTGTTGCATAGCAGATACTCTGCTGCAAATTCTACATTACAAGAAAGTTCTCTCCTTGAAACTTTAAGTTACATAGTTACCAGGAAGTTCTTTCTTGCAATTCCAATTTCACCTTTTCTTACGTCGTAATCTTAATAATAAAGAAGTTCTTTCACTGCAACTAAGGGGGTTGTGGTGGCTGATGTGGTAACGTCCCCGACTAGTGAACGCCAGACAGGAGTTCAAGTCCCGCTTAAACTCGTTAGTTCCTTTGGTCGCTGCAATCTTACCATCCTTGTGAGCTAAGAATGGGGGTATGGGGGAGCCTATAGGTCTATCTGCTGAGTCATCAGCAGCCATTGCCTGGTCCTCATTGTTCGTAGCTTGGGTGGAGAGTAGGCTTGGGGGCTGATCATATATTCATAATTATGGTCAGTCTCTAGGGCATTCATGAATGGCCTTTAAACATTTAATCTTCAGCCTCACGAAAAGCAAGGAACTTTTTTTTACATAGCTTTCTTTGTTCTTCTTAGTGAGGCCACTGGGCACTGGGAGTAAAATGCCCTACCTAGCAGATTTTCCCTTAATATCTGACCGCATAGCATATTGCTTCAAGGATGTCTCGACATGAGGTTATAACAATCAACACGGTCATCACAATCATATGGGAGATTTACTGACATATTTTAATACTTGATGTAATTCAGTGTTGTTACTCTTCTTGAAATATTTTATTTTGATTGTTTATTCTTCTCTTGTAGTTTATTCCTTTCTTCACTGGGTTATTTTTTCCCTGTTGGAGACCTTTGGCTTAGAGGATCTTGCTATTCCAACTAGGGTTATAGCCTTGCTTGTAATAATAATAGTAATAATAATAATAATAATAACAACAACAACAACAACAACAACAACAACAACAACAATAATAATAATAATAATAATAATAATAATAATAATAATAATAATAATCGACTTCACCTTCCTCCATGATAACACTCCTAATTCCATTGATATCTCAGAAGATATCTAGATGTCATTATTGACTATATACCAGTTGATAATTTCATTACTATTATTATTATTATTATTATTATTATTATTATTATTATTATTATTATTATTATTATCATTATTATTATTATTATTATTATTTTTATTTCTGAAGCTTCAATCCTAATTGCAAAGTAGCAATTATTATTATTATTATTATTATTATTATTATTATCATTATTACTACTTGCTAAACTACAACCCTAGTTGTAAAAGCAGGATGCTATAAGCCCAGGGGCTCCAACAGGGAAAATAGCCGAGTGAGGAAAGGAAACAAGGAAATAGGAGAAGTAATTAACAATTAAAATAAAATACTGACACTAGTACTTTTAGTGAGTAGGCCACAAATACCCTATAATATCAAATTCGCTTTGTCACGGCATCTCAGTCAGTCCCATTACATAAGGAAGTTCCTCTATTGATAAATATCTATGCCTGGTCAAGGATTCGAACCCCAGAACCGGTAGAGCAAAGACAGACTTATCCCATCCAGCCGTAAAGTGATTGCATGTTAGTTTCATGTGTTATTATTATTATTATTATTATTATTATTA
>NC_090753.1:66223283-66225783 GCF_036898095.1 Palaemon carinicauda
TATTTAAAATAAAAAGATTAAGAACAGAAAAGGGATAAGAAAAGAAATAAAGATAATATTAAAAGGAAGAACAAAAGCAAAGGAAAAATTAAGATTTATAGAATAACAGAAGCAGCAGAGAAAGCAGAATCTTGATAAACATTAAAAAGGAGAGAATAATATAAGGAAAAAAAATCTTATATGAATGGGAAAAGAATAGAAGACGAAAGAAAATAGAACGAAAATAATAGGAAGAAAAGAAGAATAAAGAGAAATAACAGGAAGAAAAGAAGAACAGGAAAAATAACAGGATAAAAAGAAGAACAGGAGAAAATAATAGGAGGAAAAGAAGAACAGGAAGAAACAGCAGGAAGAAAAAAAAGAATAGGAGAAATAACAGGAAGAAAAAAAAGAATACGAAAAACATTAGGAAGAAAAGAAGAATAGGAGAAATAACTGGAGGAAAAGAAGAATTGGAGAAAAAGCAGGAGGAAAAAAAAGAATAGGAGAAAAACAGGAAGAAAAGAAGAATAGGAAGAAAAAAATATGACGTAACGGGTGAAAAATCATTCTTAAATAAGAATAGGACTACGAAGGAAAATAGAACGAAATAATAGGAAGGGAAGAAGAATAGGAAGATAACAGGAAGAAAAGAAGAAATAGGAGAAAAATTATGACCTAACGGAAGATAGTCTCTCTTAAACGACTCTCTCCAATGCTCTTCTCAGAGCCGGTAAGACGAGGTTCAATTTTTTTTTCTCTTTTTTTTCTTTTTCTCGATTCATTATTCATTTCATGAATGGTCACACCCAAGTTGGGTAAGGATTACCTACTTAATGGTTGGCTGCTCGTTTATGACAACAGAAGTCGGATATTTTTGTATAACTGAGGAAGAATTAAAAAAATGTAATGGATGATATCAGTTTTGTTTTAGATGATGGAAGAAAGTAAAAGCGGGTAGGATTACTTTGTTTAAAATCAATTTAAAGAATATTATATTAATTTTGAAAAAAAAGATATTGATAGGTAATGAAATTAAACAAAAAGAAAATATATAGATGAAAATAATAGTTATTATTTAATGATTTCCGTTACATTTAAAAAAAAAGATGTTGATGGATGATAAAATTAAAAAAAAAAAAAAATCATATAGATGAAAATAATAGTTGAAGAATATTATTGAATTATTTTCTTTGTATTAAAAAAATGGTGATAGATTATAAAATTAAACAAAAAGAAAAATAAATAGATGAAAATAATAGTTGAAGATTATTTAATGATTTCCGTTACATTTAACAAAAAGATTGATGTATGATAAAATTAAACTAACAGAAAATTATACAGATGAAAATAATAATTGAAGAATATTATTCAATGATTTTTGGTACTTTTGAAAAAAGATGTTGATAGATAATATCTAACAAAAAAAATATATAGATAAAAATCATGGTTGAAGAATATTATTTAATGATTTTCGTTACATTTAAAAAAAATGTTGATTGCTGATAGAATTAAACAAACAAAAAATTATATACAAGAAAATAAATTAAAAACAAGTAATAGAAACAGCAAGGATTGCTCTTTGAAATTAGAGGTTGACGAAAAATTTTAAGTTTTTTATAGATTAAATAAATTTGCCAATGTTGTTTTTAACTTTTGACTAAAAGACTACCACTTTAGGCAAATCAGGTTTAAGTGAAGTAGGCTATTGATGTATTTCAGGCTTGCGTTCAAGAAGTTGTATGGCATAAATAAAAAAATTATCAGCGTCAAATTACTTTCAATTATTATAAAACTATCTTCCAGCAATATAATTAGAATATTATTTTCTTTTCCATGTGCGCATATGAATGTATGTTGCTTACACACATGCACATGCAGGATTATATATACATATATACTGTGTATATAATATATATATATATATATATATATATATATATATATATATAGTATATATATATAAAATATATATCTATCTATCTATTTATCTATCTATATATTTACAGTAATATATATATATATATATATTATATATATTATATTATATATATATGCTGTATATATAAAATATCTATGTATCTGTCCATTTATCTATCTATCTATCTATCTATCTATCTATCTATCTATCTATATATATATATACTATATATATATATATATATATATATATATATATATATATATATATATATATATATACATATATATATATATACAATCATCATCATCATCAGTCGTAAATAGTCCACTGCAGGACAAATATTATTGTCCAGCACCCTAAGATTGAATTTCGCGGGCAGCATTTCATGTAACTCCATCGCCCGGCTGTAAACAGGGACTACTAAATTTTGGGGTCAAGAAATAGGACTTGGGGTTAGAAACCTCATATTATAATCTAATCCCTTCTAATTTAGACAAAAAACTGAAACCTAAATTTCCAAGTAAACCTGATATTAATTAAGGTTAAGATGTTTCCCAACATGGCTTAAGAATTTCAACTTAGGATGTAACCGTTTTA
>NC_090753.1:66230783-66243283 GCF_036898095.1 Palaemon carinicauda
ATACGTACTTCGAACAGGAAGAGTGATATATAAGTGAATTGCGCAGTGTATGTAGGCGGGTTAGACGTAGTGCCAATGTATCCAATATGTAGGTGGAAACTGTACTTCTCAGTGAGATTATCCACAATATACAGGCAAAGGATGAATGTGGCAGTAACTGTTACGCTGTTCTTTCCTTAGAAATACATATTTTAAGAGAAAAGGAAAGTACACCCGTGCAGACTATTCTATCTAATTTATTATCCTCTTGTTTTGTTAAAGTTTTCTATAGTTTATGTAGGAAATATTTCTTTTAATGTTGTTACTGTTCTTAAAATATTTTATTTTTCCTTGTTTCCTTCCATCACTGGGCTATTTTCCCTGTAGGGGCCCCTGGGTTTATAGGATCCTGATTTTCCAACTCGGGTTGTAGAGTAGCAAGTAATAATAATAATGATAATAATAATAATAATAATCTTCCCCTTGAACTCAAATAGCCTTGCGCAACACATGTACCGCTAATGACCGAACCATCCCATTCTCAAGTCGGTTATTGCTATCATTAATCGCCAAGCCGAGGACTCCCACGTCTGCCCCAACGATGATTAATCAGACGAAGAGGTCTAATGGCAGAAGAAAGCCAAATACGTATTTAGGAAGAACCGAGGCGCTGCCATCGTGACGTCACTCAAGGTCCTGCGACCGGAAAAAGTGAGTTTCTTAGTTTTGTCTGTCCATCTAATAGGATCCTGAGCCTATGTTTTGCGCTGGCATTGTGGAGTCGCCCGTGGTATCCTGCACCTCCTGTACTTGAATGGGGAATGAGTATATCCTGGGGGCGATGGGGGGGGGGGGGGTAGGTAGGAGGTCGATGAATGACATACTCAGACTAGTACCAGTACTAGTACTAGGTTCGGTGTCATTGCTAACAGGTAGCGAGTGAGCGAAGGTGCGTCATCTGGTTTGGATGCTAAACTGTCTATTGTTTGTTTGTTTGTTTGGCTCTGTTTTTTTTTTTTTGTTAGGACCAAGGAGATGATGTATTTGTGTCTTTTACATACACACACACGCATATATATATATATATATATATATATGTATATATATATATATATATATATATATATATATATATATATATATGCGCTCGTGCATGTATGCGTGTTTATACACACATGTATATATATATATATATATATATATATATATATATATATATATATATATATATATATATACAGAGAGAGAGAGAGAGAGAGAGAGAGAGAGAGAGAGAGAGAGAGAGAGAGAGAGAGAGAGAGAGAGAGAATACAATGTTAAAAATAGATGGAATTTATTTTTAGCTTTCGAAGGGTCCATCTCCCATCCTTTCCAGAAAAGAAAGAGGAAGGGAGATGGTCCCTTTAAAAGCTATGAATAAATTTCCTCTTTCGTAAATATGAGTGTTTTAGTTATCATATATTCACGGAAAATGGTGTATTTTATAATATATATATATATATATATATATATATATATATATATATATATATATTTATATATATATGTATATATATATATATATATATATATATATATATATGTATATATATATATATATATATATGTGTGTGTGTGTGTGTATATTTATATATTATTATTATTATTATTATTATTATTATTATTATTAATTGCTAAGCAACATCCCTAGTTGGAAACGCAGAATGCTACAAGCCCAGTGGCCCCAACAGGGAAAATAGCCCAGTGAGGAAAGGAAACAAGGAAAAATAAAATATTTTAAGGACAGCAACAACATTAAAATAAATAATTCCTATATAAACTGTAAATACTTTAATAAAACAATAGGAAGAAAAATTAGATACAATAGTGTGCCTGAGAGTACCCTCAAGCAAGAGAACTCTAACCCAAGACAGTGGAAGACCATGGTACAGAGGCTATGGCACTACCAACTAGAGAACAATGGTTTGATTTTGGAGAGTCCTTTTCCTAGAAGAGCTGCTTACCATAGCTAAAGAGTCTTTTCTACCCTTACCAAGAGGAAAGTGGCCACTGAACAATTACAGTGCAGTAGTTAACCCTTTGGGTGAAGAAGAATTGTTTGGTAATCTCAGTGTTGTCAGATGTATGAGGACAGAGGAGAAACTGTAAAGAATAGGCCAGACTATTCGGTGTATGTGTAGGCAAAGGGAAAGTGAACCGTAAACTGAGAGAAGGATTCGATGTAGTACTGTCTGGCCAGTCACTCTCTAGTGGTAGTATCTGAACGGGTGGCTGGTGAAATATATATATATATATATATATATATATATATATATATATATATATATATATATATATATATATATATATATATATATGTATGTATATATATGCTGCATGTATATATATATATATATATATATATTATATATATATATATATATATATATATATATATATATATAGATGTATATGTATGTATGTATATAGAATTGGGTAAAGACTCGAGCCACCACGGCGTGGACCCAAATGCTCTTCGGCGGTAGGCCCAAGTAAAAGACTGATCTCTCGGGAGATTAGCAGATTACTATGGCTAAGATTTCAATTAAGATTACAATTACCTGCCTACAGTTCTCAATGAGTGATTTCTTTAACTACACAGTATTCTAGAAGCTTCATTCCAGCTGTGACCAAGTTGTGGACAGATCTTCCTTAATCGGGTTGTTGTGGCCTGATTGGTAACGTCTCTGTCTGGTGTTTACCAGACTGGGGTTCGAGTCCTGCTCAGACTCGTTAGTGCCATTAGTGTCTGTAACCTTACCATCCTTGTGAGCTAAGTTTGGGGGGTTTGGGGGAGCCTATAGGTCTATCTGCTGAGTCTTCAGCAGCCACTGCCTGGTCCTCCCTGGTCTTATAGCTTGGGAGGAGGCTTGGACGCTGATCATATAATATATGGTCAGTCTCTAGGGCAATGTCCTGATTGCTATGGTAATGTCAATCTCCCTTACCTCTGCCATTCATGAGCGACCTTTAAACCTTTAAACTTCAAAAGTTCAAACTTGCAGCAAATGTTTTTATCTTGAATAGGCTGATATAAGTCTTTTATAGTTTATATATGAAATATCTATTTTGATGTTATTACTGTTTTTAAAATATTTTATTTTAATTGTTCATCATTTCTCATATCGTTTACGTATTTCCATATTTCCTTTCCTCACTAGGCTATTTTTCCCTGTTGGAGCCCTTTGGCTTATAGCGTCTTGCTTTTCCATCTAGGGTTTCAGCCGAGCTAATAATGATAATGATAATAATAATAATAATAATAATAATAATAATAATAATAATAATAATAATAATAATAATAATAATAAACGTTTGTAAACTTTGAGTTTGTATCTATAACTAAACTTTTAGATACATTTTTTTACTGGCTTGATTGGTTGTGTGACTGAATGAAATTAATTTTTTTAAATTCTTGTATCCATAGGTAACAAGTACAAGTTCATGAAAATATAATTCAAAGTAAGCCATTTCAATATATTTCAAAAATAATGTCATGCATATTGCAGTCAAGATTATTACAAAATAATTCAACCATTATACTATAGCTGTGAATCATATTTCAAGCATTAGTTCAGTTCAGTATATTTTGAACGCGAAGTTATTACAGTAATTAAGAAAAAAACTAGCTCACTACATAATATTGCAGCATTATTTCAAGCGCTGATACAATACAGTGCATTTTATCTGTGGGATCTGGCAGTGTATTTCAAACATTAAGCAACTGCATTATGTTTTAAGCCTTTGGATTTTGCTTATATTTGAAAACCCTTGATCATTACAGTGAATTATTAAACTTATCTTGTAGTTTATTTTTTTCCTTGTTTCCATTCCTCATTGAGCTATTTTTTCCTGTTGGAGCCCTTGGGCTTATAACATCTTGCTTTTCCAAATAGGGTTATAACTTAGGTTGTAATAATAATAATAATAAGAAGAAGAAGAAGAAGAAGAAGAAGAATAAAGATAATAATAATAATGATGATTATGGTGGTAATAATAATAATAATAATAATAATAATAATAATAATAATAATAATAATAATAATAATAATAATAATTCAAAGTTACAGGACATTGCATATTTTAGGCCATAAAGTATTGCATTATATTTCAAGTCACCTTTTGAGCAACTTCAGCGCATTTCAGAACTTGGGTAAATAGTGTATATTTTAGTCAATAAGTCTCTGTTTATTATCATATTTTAGAGGTCACGTGGTATTTCAAAAGGCTGGCCAAATGCAGTGCATTTGAGGTCATTGGCATATTCTGAATATGGCGTCAATAATAATGTTTGTTTTCCCGCTTCCATTCCAAACCCTGCGTATTGTTATTACTAGCTACATTACCTCCCCAGTTGGAAAGGCAGGATGCTATAAGCCCAAAGGCCCCAACAGGGGAAATAGATCAGTGAGGAAAGGAAATATGCTACAAGATAAGTTTAAGAATAATAACATTAAATACATCTTACATATATACAGTATACTATAAAAACTTAGAAATAACAAGAGAAAGAGAAATAAAATAGAATAGAGTGACAGAGAAATCTAAACCAAGACGGTGGAAGACCATAGTACAGAGGCTATGGCACTACCCAAGACAAGAGAACAATGGTTTGATTTTAGAGTGTCCCTCTCCTGGAAAAGCCGCTTGCCACAGCTTAAGTCTCTTCTACCCTTACCAAGAGAAAACTAGGCACTGAACAACTACAGTGTAGTAGTTAATCCCTTGAGAGAAGAATTATTTGGTAATCTCAGCGTTGTCAGGTGTATGAGGAAAGAGGAGAATGTGTAAAAAAATAGGTCAGACTATACGGTGTATGTATAGGCAAAGAAAAAATAAGCTGTAACTAGAGAGAGGTATCCAATGTAATACTGTCTGGCCAGTCATAGGACCCAATAACTCTCTAGCGGTAGTATTACAGTTTTTCAAACTGGTATCCTGTATCAATTTTAAAACTGGGTAATTTTTGTGTTTCTGAATACTGGCCCACTCTTTATATTTAAACGAACTGGCTTACGTAGTGTATTTCAAAAGCTGGACCATTATTTACATTGTAAATGATGTTTAATTGCAATGCGTATCACATCTTATGCCTCTGGAGTCTTTTTGAATCACCAAGTCTTTAGACTTTTCAAATAGTTTGCCATTATAACACCTTTTAATTGATGGGTCATCGGCAAACCTTTCAAACAGTATGAAATTACAAGTCTTGAAATCGCTGCATTTCAGTCTGTGTCAGGTAGAATTTTTCGAATATGCAAAAAAATTACTAAAAAAATATTCCAATAATTACTACAAATATGGTTGAAGTAATAATTAATTTAGAATATCATTTCGTGACTGAAATAACACTTAATGTTTATCTTGTTTTAGGATAAACGTGCTGATAAGGAGACCCTCTGAGGCTTGGTGATCTTGTCATAATTCCGCAGTTATAGCAGTAAGGTCAATCTAACCTCACTTTCCTGCGAAAAGAAATCAAGTAAACATGGAAATATTCATCTTGAGCTGTTTTAGTAATAATGATGTTTTCATTACCACACAGAGAAACACCTTCCTGGCCTCCAGCCCGCCCCGATGCCCTCCCCCCCCCCCCAACCCACTTACCATACCATTTTAGGAACAGACCTCTCCCCCCATCCTTTTTTTCGCGTATTAAGTTCAGCTACATCACCATTCCATTCTGGTCGATTTCAATCTCTTACGGTTTAGCAAAGCTTAGAGAAGACTTGAATGGGGGGAAAAAAGTGTAAATATCCTTTTGCGTTTATGCTTCTCGATTTGTCATTTGATTTTCTTAAATATCAAGTAGTTTCTAAAGAAGTAAACTTGATGATTATGCATCAATTACGTACTACAAATTATTATTTAAAAATTAAATTTGTGAATCTACTTGTGCTCTCAATACAAAAGTGAAAAGAGAATACCATAACTGCAGAAACTGAAATTTGATAAGGAAAAGTTCCATAAAAGCCAACTGTACAGCATGTTTAATTAAATTTATCTTTTGACTGGCCTGGCCAGACAGTACTACTGTACATTGGATCCTTCTCTCTGGTTACGGTTCATTTTCCCTTTGCTTACACACACTCACACACACACACATCGAATAGTCTGGCCTATTCTTTACATATTATCATCTCTCCTCATACACCTGATAACACTAATATTAACAAACAATTCTTCTTCACTTAAGGGGTCAACTACTGCACTGTAATTATTCAGTGACCACTTTCCCCTTGGTAAGGGTGGAAGAGACTCTTTAGCAATGGTAAGCAGCTCTTCTAGGAGAAGGACACTCCAAAATCAAACCATTGTTCTCTAGTCTTGGGCAGTGCCATAACCTCTGTATCATGGTCTTCCACTATCTTGGGTTAGAATTCTCTTGCTTGAGGGTCCATTCGGGCACACTATTCTATCTTATATCTTATTTCTCTTCTTGTTTTGTTCAAGTTTTTATAGTTTATATAGGAGATATTTATTTTATTGTTACTCTTCTTAAAATATTTCATTTTTTCTGGTTTCCTTTCCTCACTAGGCTATTTTCCCTGTTGGAGCCCCTGGGCTTATAGCATTCTGCTTTTCCAACTACGGTTGTAGCTTACAAGTAAAAATGATAATAATAATAATAATAATAATAATAATAATAATAATAATAATATTATTATTATTATTATTATTATTATTATTATTATTATTATTATTATTATTATTATTATTATTATTATGGAGATCTATTTAAAGAGACAATCTATTATTCTCATTTAGGTTAAGCCTTGTGGAAACAAGGAAGACGGGAAGTCTAGGAATAGGAAAATGGTAAAAATTCATATGAAGAGGTAGAAAGTTTGTCAGAAGAGGAAAATGTCTTTCAAACGAGTGATAAATTGGCTTGTTAAATAATTAGGACGATTGAAAATTGTTTAAAATCTGCTGACTATGACTTGTAAAAAGTATATATATATATTTATATATATATATATATATATATATATATATATATATATATAAATATATATATATATATATATATATATATATATATATATATATATATATATATATATATATATATATTTATGAGTTGGTGTGTGGATGAAAATCAACACAACATCGTGCTCAAATAGAAACAAATCTCTACATTATACTAGATTCAAACTCTAGTGTCTTCAAATGAAATTCCACTGACTAGAGCCCCTTGTGGCATGATTGGTAGCGACATTGCCTTTTATTTGAAGAGACTTGGGTTCGATCCCAGTATTAGGTAGGATTTTATATATATATATAAATATATATATATATATATATATATATATATATATATATATATATATATATATATAGTTATATATATGTATGTATGTATATATATATATATGTATATATATATATATATATATATATATATATATATATATATATATACATAAATATAAGTATATATGATTATGTGGGAGGGTGGGCTGTGACACCCTAGCAGTACCAGCTGAACTCGGTTGAGTCCCTTGTTAGGCTGGAGGAACGTAGAGAGTAGAGGTCCC
This sequence comes from Palaemon carinicauda, assembly GCF_036898095.1. NCBI lineage: Eukaryota > Metazoa > Arthropoda > Malacostraca > Decapoda > Palaemonidae > Palaemon > Palaemon carinicauda. The sequence continues at coordinate 66,238,343 of NC_090753.1, forward strand.
CTTTTTGTTTTGTTTCTTTTGTTGATGTCGGCTACCCCCCAATATTGGGGGAAGTGCCTTTGGTATATGTATGTATGTATTATTATTATTATTTGCTAAGCTACAACCCTAGTGAGAAAAGCAGGATGCTATAAGCCCAAGGACCCCAACAAGGAAAAATAGCCAGCCCAGTGAGGAAAGGAAACAAGGAAAAATTAATTATATTAAGAACAGTAACAACATTAAAATAAAGATTTTCTATATAAGCTATAAAACTTAACAAGGCAAGAGGAAGTGAAATAAGATAGAATTGTGTGCCCGAGTGTACCCTCAAGCAAGAGAACTCTCTCTCTCTCTCTCTCTCTCTCTCTCTCTCTCTCTCTCTCTATATATATATATATATATATATATATATATATATATATATATATTATATATATACGATGTAGAACGACATGTCAAATTAATTTATGAAATAAACAAACAAAATAGACCAAACATCGATGATGGATACCGCTTTATCATCATTGGGAAAGTATTAGATGATACCAAATGAAATGTTGAGAATGGACGGCCATGTAACATTAGTAACATTAGTAACATAGGAAGAATAAGAGACCATAAACAGGAAATAAGAAATAGGAAATACAATGCCTCTGAATTATATTCGTTGACGTTAATGTGTGGAGAAAGTAGTTTTAGGTCACAGGGTCAAAGAAGTGAGCGAATCCCAGGAAGAGGTTAGATTTGTTAGGTTAAGATAGGTTTAATTCCGAAAACTGGAGGGGTACTCAGTAGAGCGCAGACCTCCTCCGCGGAAGCTCATTTCTTGACTCTTTGCTCCACCTTGACCTTAACCTTTGACATTACCATAGAACCAAGTTTGAAGAGTCTGTGACAACGATGTCCAAACATGTGGCTGGTTACGTGAATTGGACATTTTTCTTGACCTCTGACCATAACCTTCCAAAATTTAATAATTTCCAGCTTTTTACATGATGGTTAATCCCTGCAAGTTTCATCACTCTACAATTAGAATTATGGCCGGTAAGTTGTTCACAAACAAACAAACACACACACAAACAGGGGTGAAAACATAACCTTCTTCCAACTTCGTTGGCGAGGGTAACAATCTGGCTCACTTAACCGGTTTCTTCTGCAACCTTTTGAACTGATCACGTCATATATATATAAAACCCCTTTGTGAGTGGGGATACTGAACACGCCATGATCAGCAAAGCTATACTAGCCATGGTTAGGTTAGTTTGCTGTGAGCTATCAGACGAAAATCTCCCACCATCGCCAATTCACACTGACTAGCATGATATTGAAAATGGGCAAAACACCAGACATGGCTAAGGACATGGCTGAGGCTTTTGTCCTGCAGTGGCCTAGTAACGGTTGCATTTGATGTTGTTGTTGAATTTATATATATATATATATATATATATATATATATATATATATATATATATATATATATATATATATATTACTTACAAAGCTAGTTTATTGTAGAGTACATATTTTATTCATGTGTATCATTTATGTATTTATGAGGTGTATAGCCAGCTCGTAAGATGAACTCCTCTAATGTAGGTATAAGTAATTGTATGTAAATTGCATACGACTTTCGTCACTCATTTCGTTGTATTTTTCATTCAAGTCAGTATATGTAAATTTACGTTATTTTTAAAAATTAACTTTTTATTTTCATGTATTTTGTTACGAAGTCGTATGCAATCTCGTTTAAGTGTGCTGTACGAACCATACGAGGTATGAACGAGGGCTTATGTAATTTTTTTATGTTTTCATGAGGTATTGCGTCATGCTTGTGAGAAATTACACAAGTGATATATTTACACGTGTTTTGAAGGTTCTCAAAAACCTCAGCGTTAGTTTTATCTTTTTTTTTAAAGCTTCGAGGAGGGAGGTGGGCGAAGTTAGCTGGTGTGTTGATATGCGTCTAAGACTTGATCGTTGGCAACCTTACGTTGCTAGAGCTTGCCCCCAAGCCAGGAGAATAATCTATTTAGAATAATCTAGAAGTTACTAAGTCAATATATATATATATATATATATATATATATATATATATATATATATATATATATATATACATATGTATGCTCCCAGGGATGCATAGTAGCAGAAGAGATCCAGCCTATCCCTTTGTAAGAGCCAAGTTTGCATCTCTCTCTCTCAAGTACCTCGAGTGTGTGTCCTCTCCAATGTGAATAAGTTTATACGCAACATATATCATGTGTAGTGTGTTAAAACGTTACTGAAACTTTGAAGGTGATTTTAAATTTATTTTGTTATTGTACGTGCTGGTATTATATAAATCTTAGTAACTGACCCTGTGAGATTTATGTGAAAAATTGAAGTGTATTTGTATTGCTATCTGGTCGGAAACTTCGTGTGAGCTAAAAAGCCGTAAGTTTCTCAGTTACTTTTATGTAATTTAAATAAGAGTTTAATCATTAGAGTGTTAAAGGGTAACTATTTTCATTAATTATCAAGATTAAATATTTGTGTAAAATTTTATTTCCAGTGAAACAAGTGATTATATAATTTTCAGAGTATAATAATCTCTTGTCTTAGTCTAAGGTTTTGATCAGATTTAATATGTTGAGTCAAGTAATTATATAATTTTGATAATTATCTTTTCTTGTCTTAGTCTAAGTTTTGTTCAGATTTGATATTTCAAGTGATTTATTTATGCTGTAAATTCTTTCAAAGTTTTGTAATGTTCTATAGAATATATGTATTTTTGTAAAGTGTGTATTATTTCATTCACCAGTATTTCTCACAGAACTCTCTCTTATCCATGTTTAAGAATCGAAGTAAGAGGTTGTTTTGAATAGTTCATGATAATAAATACCCAGTTTGTTTTAAGTGTATGTAAGAGACCTTTGGATATTCAGTGATTTTGTATATCACCATCTGTTAGTTATATAATTTCTCAGAGCTCAGGTATTATTCAAGTGTAACAGATTTATGTAAAAGCAAACAGGTGAGTTTGAAACTCGGGAGGTTGTGTAACTTGCTAGCCGTAATATATATATATATATATATATATATATATATATATATATATATATATATATATATATATATATATATATATGTGTGTGTGTGTGTGTGTGTGTGTGTGTGTGTGTGTATATATATATATATATATATATATATATATATATATATATATATATAAATATATATATATATATATATATATCCGTATGTACATGTATGTATGTATGAGATGAAGTGCTCACTTGGTAACCATTGCCTGTAATGCTTTTCCCTCAAGAAAGATTTGCGTAGCGGAACTGACTGCATGTGAGATTTGCTATACGACGCTGTGTGATTCACTGGAAGTCAGGGGTTGTGAGAGATAAAGTCTGCGGACTATACTATTTTTTTAAATCGTTGATAAATTGTGCTATGAAAATCACCAAGTTTAAAAGTTGATAAATTAGTATTTCTAGAAAATTACCAAGTTTAAAAGTTAATATATTTGTATTTCAAGAAAATCACCAAGTTTAAAAGTTGATAAATACTATGTTAAGAAAATCACCAAGTTTAAAAGTTGATGAATTAGTATTTTAAGAAATCACCAAGTTTAAAAGTTGATGAAATAGTATTTTATGAAAGTCATCAATTTTGAAAGTTGATAGATTAGTATTTTAAGAAAGTCACCAAGTTTAAAAGTTGATGAATTGGTATTTTTAAGAAAATCACCATATTTGAAATTTGATAAATTACTATTCTAAGAAAATCACCATTCTTAAAAGTCGATAAATTAGTATGTCTAGAAAATTAATAAGTTTAGATGTTGATAGCTTCATATGGTATGTTGGGAAATTCACCGAGCCTAATAATTGATAGATTAGAATGTTTAGAAAAGGTTGAAAAGTTAGTATGTTAAGAAAATCACTAAGTTTAAAAATTGATAAATATGTAAGTTTAGAAAATAACCAAGATTGAATGTTGATAAATTGTTATGTTAAGACAAACACCAAGTAAAGGTTCATAGATTAGGTCTAGATAATTAACAAATTTAAAATTGGATGATAAGTTAATCATTATGTACTAAAATTGATGCAGGTATTGTTTACTTTGAAAGTGATTAGCTCGTTAAGAAAATCAGTGTTTAAATGTAAATAATTTGTTTATAAGAAAAATTACTATATTATAAAGTTGACAAACAAGTTTCTTTTCATATAAAATCCCTAAACTTAAAAGTAAAGTAATTAGCTTTTATATTGATAAAATCGCCAAGTTTATAAAATTTCAATGGCATTTAGTTGCTGAATATTAATAATGAGAACTAAATGTATTCATAATTACATGCAAATTTTATTTCTTTTGATATTACCTAACAAATAGTCATCAAGTTCCACTTCTACATGGTAGTAACAATTATTCCATTATTAATAGTTAATTCTCCCTTACTGTGGTTCTTCATATAGTTAGTGAGAGAGAGAGAGAGAGAGAGAGAGAGAGAGAGAGAGAGAGAGAGAGAGAGAGAGAGAGAGAGAGAGAGAGAGAGAGAGAGAGACAAGAGAAGAGTGAACCTTTGAATCAAAGTAACAAAGCTTGAAATATGATAATAAATATATGTAGTACTGAAATTGTGGAAGAGAGAATTTAAAAGAAAATATTGGTTTAAAAGGATGAGGAGAGAGAGAGAGAGAGAGAGAGAGAGAGAGAGAGAGAGAGAGAGAGGAGAGTGAGAGAGAGAGAGAGAGAGAGAGAGAGAGAGAGAGAGAGAGAGAGATGGAAGATTAGGTCAAAGTAACATAGCTTGAAATAGGATAATGAATATTTGCAATACTGGAACGGTGGAAGAGAGAATTTAAAAAATATATTGGTTTAAAATTATGAGAATAGAGAGAGAGAGAGAGAGAGAGAGAGAGAGAGAGAGAGAGAGAGAGAGAGAGAGAGAGAGAGAGAGAG
>NC_090753.1:66250783-66258283 GCF_036898095.1 Palaemon carinicauda
AATTTTCATGAAAGAATAGGCCCTAGCTACTATGGGTACTACCTTTGAGTACGGAAACTCATGTAAAATAATTACACCTTTCTTGAACTTGAGAAAAATTGTACTATAGATAAAGGAGAGACTTTATATCTCTCAAAACAATTTGTAAGGGTATAGACTTACTGATGGCTGCAGAAATTAACTCTATTATCACAAGTAAAATAGAACAAGTTAAATATCTAATTAATTATTATTTAACTTCCACAACTGATGTTATTTATACTGCCCAACTCTCATTCATAGTTCATTATGCCAAATCTGATGGTGGACTTTTGGATGTATTTCTAAGATTCGTAGAGAGTACAGTCTCAACTGTTGAACAGGTAGTAAAGATTTTGCTAATAATTTTAGCGCTATGAGAAGGCAAAGGTAATACAATGGTGTCAATTATGCCAGATACTTACACTGGTAATGAATCCGCTGGTATATTACACTATATTATTCCCCCTTTGTGTAGGTAACTCCTTGAACCTTGTAGGAACATCATCGGCCAACAGATAACTTTGATCTGTTTTATACTTCAGATTTTCTTAAGCCTTACGCAACTGTTCTTTCTCAGTCTCTACATATAGCTTAGTTCACATGAAAGCTGCACTGTCTAGTAAAGAGATATTCCCTTCAATAACTGACGGGAGTGCAATAGATGATATTAGTAATGTAGTATTTTTGCATCACCTTAAGATTGAGTTAACATTTGAGAACATATATTCTGACAGTAAACAAACTACTCTACTGTGCACAGCTTGAACTTGGGTCACCATTGAGAACATATATTCAGACAGTAAACAAATTGTATCTACACAGCCTCATAAAGCAAATGGAAGCACATTAGACAACATTCCTTACTGTAATATGGCATAAAACTTTGACAAAGCTCAATGCAACCAGATTTCACGTAGATAAGTTGTGACCAACTTTTTGTCAGTCTGAAACTGTAAGAGGGTTGAATCGCCTTTCGGAAATGAAAAAGGGCCAGTTTGATAAAATACAAGATCAAGCTTGGCCTTTTGCTGAGCCTGTTTACACAGAGACAACTTAAAGAACAAGTAATGTAAAACTATTCTTTCATAAATTAGTTGGCGCTTAAATTTAACTTGACTTGTGATAAGTTAAATTTTCATCATTTTTATAACCTATTAGATTGCCATGGGAATTATTTAGAACAGAATAATTCCCTACTTAGCAATACAAAGGTTGTTTAGCTTCTTAGCAAAGTACGACTGTAAGAAATTTGATGATCTCACAGCCTAACAGAAATTGGTTGTCTGTGGTGGTCTATAGGAAACGTCCTGGCCTGGTGATCGCGAGTCTGGGATTTGAGTCCTGCTCAAAGCTCGTTAGTTTCGTTTGTGTCTGCAACCTCACCATCCTTGTGAGCTAAAGAGGGGGGGGGGGTTTAGAGGAGCCTATAGGGTTACCTTATGAGTCATCAGCAGCCATTGCCTGGTCCTCCTTGGTCCTAGCTTAGGTGGTGAGGGGCCTTGGGCGCTGTCACTGTTCCTTGCACTTGCCATTCATTAACCGCATTTAAACCTTTAAACTTATTCTAATGACCCGAAAGCGTTTGTTCTACGTGAGATTTTCCAATTTAAAGACATTTTGTCTTCTGAGGATGACAGGTTGGTACTAAATATCTCAACATTGCTGAAGTCTTAAGATGGTATTCTAACTATTGCCTTTCCAAATGTGAGTATCTTGGCAAGAATTTTCCTCACCATATGCATCCTAAGGATGAAAGATTCCCTGATTTCTATAATTTCACGAACCAGATTAAGATCACTTCCATTGTTATGCATTGAATGTAGACTCACATTCATGCAGATGATGCTACTCTCTTTGCTTCAATTCCATCTCTTGGAAGTAGATGTGGGGTTGCTGAATCCCTTGATAGAGGTCTTGCTAAAATTATTGCTTGGTGGAAATAATGGGGCATGAAGACAAATCCTAACAAAACTCAAAGTATGATACTAAGTAGCTCAAGAACCGTGGCTCCTCAACATCCAGATCTCAGCATTGATAATGTTTCTTTAACTCTGTATAACTCTTTTAAAATCTTATGGGTGATTCTTAACAGCAAATTTACTTTTGAGAAACACATTAGGTCTGTGCCTTCTTCAATTACACACAAAAAAAAAATTGGCTTATTGAGAAAGTCTTTTAAGATTTTTGGTGATCAATCTATTCTGAAAGAAGTGATTTAATTCATTCATTTTACCTTGTTTCGAGTATTGTTCTCCTGTCTGGTCTTCAGCTGCTGATTCTCATCTTAATTTGTATGACAGAAACTTACGGTTTATTAAATTTCTTATTCCTGATCTAGATATTAATCTTTGGCACCGTCGTTCAATTAGTTCATTATGCATGTTGCATAAGATTTTTTTTTTTTATATATATAATTCTGACCATCCTTTACATTCAGATCTTCCTGGACAGTTCCATCCTGTTCGTAATACTAGGCATGCAGTTAATTCTGATAGTCAGTATATATATATATATATATATATATATATATATATATATATATATATATATATATATATATATATATATATATATATATATATACTGTATATATATATATATGTATATATATATATATATATATATATATATATATACTGTATATATATATATATATATATATATATATATATATATATATATATATATATATATATATATATATATATGCATACTATATATGTATATATATATATATATATATATATATATATATATATATATATATATATATATATATATATATATATACTATATATGTATATATATATATATATATATATATATATATATATATATATATATATATATATATATATATATATATATATATATGCATACTATATATATATATATATATATATATATATATATATATATATATATATATATATATATATATATATATATATATATATATATGCATACTATATATATATATATATATATATATATATATATATATATATATATATATATATATATATATATATATATATATATATATACATACTATATATATATATATATATATATATATATATATATATATATATATATATATATATATATATATATATATATATATATATATATATATATATATATATATATATATATATATATATATATATGGTATTACCGTCCTATATATAGAATGTTAGATCATGAATTTTACCAATATTTTTTTAACTTGTGAAGCCACTGACGTGTTTCCATTGGGTGCATAAGTAAGGAAATCATACGCTGCTCCCTATTTAGTAAAAGTCATGTTAAATATGAGTAATAATCAGTAGTGACTTATCCGTGAATTACATTAGCGTATTATATTTGTCCTTTAATAAAATTGGAAACAAGGTCTGTAGAATAAGGGTTATTCTATAAACCTTGTTAGAAACAATGTCCTATTGCGTATGTAATCGCTTCATTTGTGCTTATAAGATAGATGAAAATTTAAATAAGAGCTATATTCGAATAAATTGTTTGAAAACATACCAAAATAGGCGTCATAAACCTAAGAAAATATACATTTCTTACGCAAAACCAAAAGCACATAAAGTATTACAGTTTACCATGTAATATTTGATAATTTTCTCTTACGAACATATCCGTTCATAGAAAACGAAAACCAGTATTGCAAACGCCAGGTTTTCGCTATATCGCTAAAAAAAATTTGTCTTAGTAACAAGCAAATATAGAATTATATTACCCCCAAAAATGCTATATAATAGCAACACACTATTATTATCAACATTAGGATAAAAAAAGAGAAAAAATACAACTGAAATAATGAAAATTAGATATGAAGTGCATTGGTTACGTAAAACAAAGGCCGAACTTACGTAACGCCCGAAATTACGGTCGCGTTCTACCTCGTGGCTTCATGTTTTAACAAGGAAAGATATAAGGCTCAATATTATAGCCTAACTATAAATCGATTAATATTATGTAAATATTACGATAAACAATGACCTCTATAATATTTATATGTCATTAATGTTAAAGATAAAACCGACATTAGTAATAATAACGATGGGGATAATAATGATTCAATTAAAGTTAAAGTAGTGTTATTGAGGTAATAAATTTTATGTAAACTGAGAAAATAGTCGATATATAACGTTAATTATCTGTTCTTGGGTGATATTAAATGCTCTCTCTCTCTCTCTCTCTCTCTCTCTCTCTCTCTCTCTCTCTCTCTCTCTCTCTCTCTCTCTCTCTCTCTCTGTTACGTAACTTATCATGTTTTTTTCGGAAACAATAGAAAATTAAAGATGAAATATGCAACAGTGATCTACATGAATATAATTTTTGAATAAGGATGGAAGCCATTAGTAAATTCGGATAATAGGTTTCGACTAAGAAGAAGAAGCGGGAAAGATGAAATTTCGATCTGGAAGAAGAGGGAAAAATGAACTTTCGACCAGGAAAAAGCGGAAAGATGAAATGTCGATCAGGAAGAAGCGGGAAAGATGAAATTTCAATCAGGAGGAAGCAGGTATGATGAAATTTCGACCAGGAAGAAGCGGGAAAGATGAAATTTCGATCAGGAAGAACTGGGAAAGATTAAATTTCGATCAGGAAGAAGCAGAAAGGTGAAATTACGACCAGGAAGAAGCGGGAAAGATGAAATTTCAAACAGGAAAAGGCGAGGAAAGGAAATTTCGACCAGGAAGAAGCGGAAAAATTAAATTTTGATCAGGAAGAAGCGGGAAAGATGAAATTATGATCAGGGAGAAGCGTGAAAAAAGAAATTTCAACCAGGAAAAAGAAGGAAAGATGGGAATTTTGACTAGGAAGAATTGGGAAAGATGAAATTTCAACTAGGAAGAAGCTGGAAAGATGAAATTTCGACCAGGAAGAATCCATAAAGATGAAATTTCGATCAGGAAAAAGCGGGAAAGATGAAATTTTGACCAGGAAGAAGCGGGAAAGATGAAATGTCGACCAGGAAGAAGCAGGAAAGATGAAATTTTGATCAGGAAGAAGCGAGAAAGATGAAATTTCGACCAGGAAGAAGCGGGAAAATGAAATTTTGATCAGGAAGAAGCGGGAAAAATGAAATTTTGATCAGGAAGAAGCAGAAAGATGAAATTTCGATCATCAAGAATTGAGATAGATGAAATTTCAAACAGGAAAAGGCGAGGAAAGGAAATTTCGACCAGGAAGAAGCGGAAAAATTAAATTTTGATCAGGAAGAAGCGGGAAAGATGAAATTTTGATCAGGGAGAAGCGGGAAAAAGGAAATTTCAACCAGGAAAAAGCAGGAAAGATGGGAATTTTGACTAGGAAGAATTGGGAAAGATGAAATTTCAACTAGGAAGAAGCTGGAAAGATGAAATTTAGACCAGGAAGAATCCATAAAGATGAAATTTCGATCAGGTAAAAGCGGGAAAGATGAAATTTTGACCAGGAAGAAGCGGGAAAGATGAAATGTCGACCAGGAAGAAGCAGGAAAGATGAAATTTTGATCAGGAAGAAGCGAGAAAGATGAAATTTCGACCAGGAAGAAGCGGGAAAGATGAAATTTTGATCAGGAAGAAGCGTGAAAGATGAAATGTCGATCAGGAAGAAGCAGGAAAGATGAAATTTAGACCAGGAAGAAGCGGGAAAGATGAAATTTTGACCAGGAAGAAGCGGGAAAGATGAAATGTCGACCAGGAAGAAGCAGGAAAGATGAAATTTTGATCAGGAAGAAGCGAGAAAGATGAAATTTCGACCAGGAAGAAGCGGGAAAGATGAAATTTTGATCAGGAAGAAGCGTGAAAGATGAAATGTCGATCAGGAAGAAGCAGGAAAGATGAAATTTCGACCAGGAAGAAGCGGGAAAGATGAAATTTTGATCAGGAAGAAGCGTGAAAGATGAAATGTCGATCAGGAAGAAGCAGGAAAGATGAAATTTAGACCAGGAAGAAGCGGGAAAGATGAAATTTTTCTCAGGAAGAAGTGGGAAAGAGGTAATTTCACAGAAATAAAGTGAATTTACAATAATGTCTTGGGGTGCATAAAAAGCTACTTTTTCAAAATATTGTTTACATAAAAAACATATGCACCCCCTACCACCAGTACCTGAGGGACTGGGAGAGCTGAGCGTGACTGAATATACTTATATATATAAATATATATATATATATATATATATATATATATATATATATATATATATATACATATATATATATATATATATATATATATATATATATATATATATATATATATATATATATATACACACACACACACACACACATATATATATATATATATATATATATATATATATATATATATATATATATGTGTGTGTGTGTGTGTGTGTGTATATATATATATATATATATATATATATATATATATATATATATATATATATATATATATATATATATATATATATATATATATATCCAGACACTTGCTCTTTATTATATGGGGAGGTTATTATTATTATCATTATTATTATTATCATTATTATTAATATAAACATAAGACAAGCTACAACCCTATGGACTTGATAGGGAAAGCACTCTAGTAGGGAAAAGGAACCAATTAAAAATAACCTTTAATAATACAATCATCAGGGTGTATAATTTATGTGCTACACCATTCATGACTGATTGATTGATTAATTGATTTGAGGTTTTCTGGCATCCTGACATCGAAGGTCATTGACGCCAAACACCATTCATGAATGAGCGTGGAATGCGTAAAGCAAAACTATCTCTGTTAAACTTTGTGAATGAATTCAAATAAGTATGTCTGGCTGCTGGCGACTTAGTTCGTTCGTCCGAGTGTTATCACGTGGAAGTATGTGCGTTCGTCATTCTGTGTTTCAGAAACTGTACGTGATGTTTGTTACTATGTGTGTTAAGACCCACCCCCCTCTTCTCTCTCTCTCTCTCTCTCTCTCTCTCTCTCTCTCTCTCTCTCTCTCTCTCTCTCTCTCTCTCTCTCTCTCTTTTGTGCGTTCCTTGGCGTATTCTTCCTTAGGTTCCAGATAATAATTAATAACTTAGTTTACTAATACTTTGAATACCCAAAATATATATATTTCGCATATTTTTGATAATGTAATGAAAATTAATATTGACTTCTATTATTATTATTATATTTTTTAATGAAATATGAAGGTCCCTTCCATTTGATTTAGTCCTCACAAAAGATAAAGACATTCATCTTCACTTCAATATTCTCGTAATTCATTTAATATTAGATTCTCAATGATGAATATGATTTTTAAGTTGACTCACAACTAGACTGAATAGATTCCTTCATTATTAAGATTTTCACAAGACTTCGGTCTTCGATAGACAATGCAAGTTACAAAGGGGGGTTGTCGAGGTGAAGGGGGTTGTAGGTGTATGGGGTTTGGGGGGTTAAGGAGAAGATTCACGTGAAAACTACCTACAAGCAACGTACTCGTCTGCACGTCCTTAG
>NC_090753.1:66263283-66280741 GCF_036898095.1 Palaemon carinicauda
GAGCAGTACCCAGATGGATCTAATGTAGTACTGTATGGCCAGTCTTAGGACCCCAATAATTCTCTACCAGTAGTATCTCAACGGGTGGATAGTGCCCTGGCCAACCTACTACCTGACCTTCAGACTCAAAGATATTAACCAAACATTCAGATAATAATGCGGAGGATCAACAGTGTTAGCTACTCGTCTTGACATTAATGTTGGAATTCAAAGGTGTTAGCCAGTCGTGTGGATATTAATGTTGGGTCTCGGAAGTGTTAGCCAGACAGCCCGATATTAATACTGGGACTCAAAAATATCAGTTGGAACTCTGGACTTAAAAATGTTAGCTAGACGTCTGGATGTTAATGCTGAGACGCTAAGGTGTTAGTCTGATGTCAGGACTTGAAGGTGTTAGCTACACGTCTGGATATTAATGCTTGGACTCAAAAGTTTTAGCCAGACGTCTGGATATTAATGCTGGGACTCAAAAGTGTTAGCCAGACGCCCACATACTAATGCTGGGACTCAAAGGTGTTAGCCTGACTTTCAGACTCAAAGGTGTAACCTAACCTCCAGATATTAATGTGGAGACTCAAAGGCATTAACCGCTCGTTACACATTGATATCAAAGGTGTAACTCAGACATCTGGATTCTAACGGTGGAATTCAAAAGTTTTAGATATTAATGTTGGGACTCAGAAGTGTTTGGCAAATGTCTGTATATTATTGCTTGAACTCAAAGGTGTTAGTGAGATGCCCGGATGCTTAAGCTAGGAATCAAAAGTATTAGCCAGACAGCTAGATGTCGTTAATCCTGGACTCAAAGGAGTTAGCGAGATATCTGGATATTAATGCTGGGACTCAAAGGTTTTAGGAAGACATTTCGATATTACTGTTAGAACTCACGGGTGTTAGCCAGTCGTTTGGATGTTTATGGAGGTATTCCAAGGTGTTACCTTTACGTCTAGACTCAAAGGTGCTAGCCAGACATCTGGGTATTAATGCTGAGGCTCTAAGGTGTTAGTCAGACGTCTAGACTCAAGGTTGTTAGCCAAATGTCAGGGTATATTAATGTTGGGAGTCAAAAGTGTTAGCCAGACGCCCGGATACTAAAGCTTAAACTCAAAAGTGTTAGTCTGATATTCGGACTCAGAGGTGTTATTCAGACGTCCAGATATTAATAATAGGATATAAAGGTTTAACCTGACGTCTGCACTCAAAGTGTTAACCAGACATCTAGATATTTGTGTTTGAGACTCAAAGGTGTTAACCAGTCATCTGGTTATCAGTGTTTAGAATCAAAGGTGTTAGCCAGATGCCCTGATGCTAAAGCTCAAAAGTGTTAGAAAAACACCCGGATATCAATAATTGGACTCAAAGGTGTTGTCCAGATGTCTGGATGTTAATGCTGGGACTCAAAGGTTTTGAACAGACTCGGGATATTAAAAACTAGGAATCAAAGGTGTTAGCTAGATGTCTTGATATAAGTACTGGGACTAAAAGGTGTTAGCCAGATGTCCGTACACTATTTCTGGGACTTAAGGGTTTTAGCCAGTCGTCTGGATATTAATATTGGGACTGGAATGTGTTAGCTACACATCTGTTTATTAATTCTGGGAAGTAATGGTGTGAGCCAGGCGTCCAAACATTAATGCTAGGACTCAAAGGTGTTAGCCAGTTGTATGGACTCAAGGTGTTAGCCAGACCCCTAGATATTGATGCTGGGACTCAAAGGTAATAGCCAGGAATACAGATAATAATGCTGGGACTCAAAGGTGTTAGCCAGACTTCCAGGTATTTATGTTGGGACCCAAAAGAGTTAGCCGTTAGCCTGACGTCTGGACTCAAAGGTGTTAGCCAAACATCTGGATATTAATGCTGGGACTCAAAGGTATTAGCCAGACTTCTGTATATTGATATGAGGAATCAAAGTTGTTAGCCATATCTTTGGATGTTAATGCTGGGACTCAAAGCTGATAGCCAGATATGTGGATGTTAATACTGTGACTCAAAGGTGTTAGCCAGATATCAGGACATTAATGCTTGGACTAAAATGTGTTAGCCAGATATCTGGATACAAGTACTGGGACTGAAAGGTGTAAGCCAGACGTCCGGACACTATTGCTGGGACTCAGAGGTGTTAGCCAGGTTCTCCAGGTACTAGTGCTGGGACTCGAAGGTGTTAGCCAGTCGTCTAGACTCAAAGGTGTTCGCCAGACGTCTAGACTTAGAAGTGTTAGCCAGATGTCTGGACTCAAAGGTGTTACTCAGACTCCCAGTTATTAATGCTGGGATTCAAAGGTGTTGGCTAGATGTCTAGATATTTATGTTAGGACTCAAAGGTGTTAGCCTGACGTCTAGACTCAAAGGTGTTAGTCTGACGTCTAGACTCAAAGGTGTTAGCCAGATATCTGGACTCAAAGGTGTTAGCCTGACGTCTAGACTCAAAGGTGTTAGCCAGATATCTGGCCTCAAAGGTGTTAGCCAGATGTCTAGACTCAAAGGTGTTAGCCAGACATCCAGATATTTATACTGGGACTCAAAGGCATTAGCCAGGCGTCTGTCCTCAAAGGTGTTAGCCAGACGTCTTGACTCAAAGGTGTTAGCCAGATGTCTGGACTCAAAGGTGCTACTCAGACTCCCAGTTATTAATGCTGGGATTCAAAGGTGTTAGCCAGACGTCTAGATATTTATGTTAGGACTCAAAGGTGTTAGCTTGACGGCTAGACTCAAAGGTGTTAGCCAGGTATCTGGACTCAAAGGTGTTAGCCTGACGTCTAGACTCAAAGGTGTTAGCCAGATATCTGGACTCAAAGGTGTTAGCCTGACGTCTAGACTCAAAGGTGTTAGCCAGATATCTGGACTCAAAGGTGTTAGCCAGATGTCTAGACTCAAAGGTGTTAGCCAGACGTCCAGATATTTATACTGGGACTCAAAGGCGTTAGCCAGGCGTCTGTCCTCAAAGGTGTTAGCCAGACGTCTAGACTCAAAGGTGTTAGCCAGATGTCTGGACTCAAAGGTGCTACTCAGACTCCCAGTTATTAATGCTGGGATTCAAAGGTGTTAGCCAGATGTCTAGATATTTATGTTAGGACTCAAAGGTGTTAGCCTGACGTCGAGACTCAAAGGTATTAGCCAGTCGTCTGGACTCAAAGGTGTTAGCCAGACCCCAGATATTAAGGTTGGTACTCGAAGGTGTTAGCCAGACGTCTGGATATTGATATGAGGAATCGAAGGTGTTAGGCAGATGTCTGGGTAGCTGGGACTTAGAAGTGTTTGGCAAATGTCTGGATGTTAAATTTGGGATTTAGAAGTGTTAGACAGATGTCTGGATGTTAAAGCTGGGACTTAGGGGTGATAGGCAGATGTCTGGATATTGATATGAGGAATCAAAGGTGTTAGCTAGATGTCTGGATATTAAAGCTGGGACTTAAAAGTGTTAGACAGATCTCTGGATGTTAAAGCTGGGACTTAGGGGTGTTAGGCAGATGTCTGGATGTTAAAGCTGAATGTTAGCCAGATATCAGGATATCAATGCTGGGACTCGAAGGTGTTAGTCAAACGTCTCTCCTCAAAGGTGTTAGCCAAACTCCCAGATATTAATGTTAGCCAGATATCAGGATATTAATGCTGGGACTCAAATGTGTTAGTCAATCGTCTGTCCTCAAAGATTTCAGCCAAACTCCCAGATATTAATGCTTAGACACAAAGGTGTCATCCAGACTTCCAGATATTTATGTTGGGACTCAAAAGTGTTAGTCTGACGTCTGGACTCAAATGTGTTAGCCAGATGTCTGGATATGAATGCTATGACTCAAAGTTGCTAGTCAGACGTTTGGATGTTGATACTAGCAATCAACGTGATAGCCAGATGTCTTTATGTTAATACTGGGACTCAAAGGTGTTAGTCAGACATTTAGTTATTAAAACTGGGACTCAAAGAAAGTCTTTTTTGGATTTTTGGTGATCTATCTGTTTTGAAGATATGTTTTATTTGTTTAATTATACCTTGTTTCAGTTGTTCTCCTATCATGTCTTCAGCTGTTGATTCTCATCTTAATTTGTTATTATTATTATTATTATTATTATTATTATTATTATTATTATTATTATTATTATTATTATTACCCAAGCTACAATCCTATTTGGGAAAGCAAGATGCTATAAGCCCAAGGGCTCCAACAGGGAAAAATAGCCCAGTGAGGAAAGGAAATGAGGAAATAAATAAATAATAAATAATGAGAATAAATTAACAATATGTCATTCTAAAAACAGTAACAGCGTCAAAACAGATATGTCCTATATAAACCATTAACAACGTCAAAAACAGATATGTCATATTTAAACAATAAAAAGAATCATGTCAGCCTGGTCAACATAAAAACATTTGCTCGAACTTTGAACTTTTGAAGTTCTACTGATTTAACTACCCGATTAGGAAGATCATTCCACAACTTGGTAACAGCTTGAATAATACTTCTAGAATACCGTGAAGTATTGAGCCTCGTGATGGAGAAGGCCAGGCTATTAGAATTAACTGCCTGTTTGTTAAAATCCCTATTCCTGATCTAGATATCAATCTCTGACTCCGTCGTTCAATTACTTCGTTATGCATGTTGCAGAAGATTTTCCATAATTCTGATCATCCTTTGCATTCAGATCTTCCCGGACAGTACCATCCTGTTCTTAATACTAGGCTTGCATTTATTCTAATAGTCATGCCTTCACCATTATGAGGCTCAATACTACACAGTACTCTAGAAGTTTTATTCCAGCTGTCACCAAGTTGTGGAATGATCTTCCTAATCAGGTAGTTGAATCGGTAAAACTTCAAAAGTTCAAACTTGCAGCAAATGTTTTTAATTTGAGCAGGCTGAAATAAGGATACTTTATTTTTTAATTGTTTATTAATTATTTCGTAGTTTATGTATTTCCTTATTTCCTTTCCTCACTGGGGGCTATTTTTTCTTGTTGGGAGCTCTTGGGCTTATATCATCGTGCTTCTTTAAATAGGGTTGTAGCTTAACTAGTAATAATGATAATAATAATAATAATAATACTAATGATAATCATATTATTATTATTATTATTATTATTATTATTATTATTATTATTATTATTATTATTATTATTATTATTATTATCGACATTACTATTAGTGTTGTCATTAGTATAACAATCATCATCAACATCCTTATCTCTATCACTCAACATGAAATAAGTTAGCCAAACGACATTGAAACAAATAACAAAAAACAATTTCAAACTATAATAATATGTAACTAACATAAACACTCATCAGATGCAGATTTCTAACAAAGAGAGAACAGACATTTGCGCAAAAATCGAGGTCTCTGTCAGGCAGTGTTGGCCAAAGCGGAACTACTTTGTTTATGTTCCCCTGTTAAGGTCCAATGCAGGAAAGCGACTCCGGGGAAGGAAGAGAGTTTTTTAAAATGGTGGTTGTTGTTGAGAGAGAGAGAGAGAGAGAGAGAGAGAGAGAGAGAGAGAGAGAGAGAGAGAGAGAGAGAGAGAGAGAGAGAGAGATAATTTGTTTTTATGGTAGTAGTAAGATTTCTTTTCTATATATTTATTTACATGTTTCCTGTCTCCCTCCCTTAAGTAAGCTAGCATAATTTCGTAATGCATCACAGAGAGAGAGAGAGAGAGAGAGAGGAGAGAGAGAGAGAGAGAGTGAGAGAGAGAGGAGAGAGAGAGAGAGAGAGAGAGAGAGATATCGATTTTTCGTCTTAATTACAAAATTTCTTTATTACTAAGACAATACTTATGTATGTATTAGTTAGGATTATAGTAGGGGAGAGAGAGAGAGAGAGAGAGAGAGAGAGAGAGAGAGGAGAGAGAGAGAGAGAGAGAGAGAGAGAGAGAGAGAGAGAGAGAGAGATAATTTGTTTTTATGGTAGTAGTAAGATTTCTTTTCTATATATTTATTTACATGTTTCCTGTCTCCCTCCCTTAAGTAAGCGAGCATAATTTCGTAATGCATCACAGAGAGAGAGAGAGAGAGAGAGAGAGAGAGAGAGAGAGAGAGAGAGAGAGAGAGAGAGAGAGAGATTTTTCGTCTTAATTACAAAATTTCTTTATTACTAAGACAATACTTATGTATGTATTAGTTAGGATTATAGTAGGGGAGAGAGAGAGAGAGAGAGAGAGAGAGAGAGAGAGAGAGAGAGAGAGAGAGAGAGAGAGAGAGAGAGAGAGAGAGAGAGAGAGAGAGAGGAAACCCGTCACCATAGTCAGTCAGTCAATCATCCGAGCCTGACGTCACCAGGAGTGCATATAGGTACCGGGTGAACAGCAAAGCATAAGACGAATCGTTGTGCTAAGTTAAAAGAAAATTGTTCATATTTCTATTTATATCATAAAAGAAGAGTGAATATTTGGTTTATATTATCCGTTATATATTATTGCTATTAAAAATTATTGGTTATTTCTATTAACGAAAATACAAATGTTCAGTTTTAAGGATTATAACGATTATGTTATTGGTTCGTTTTCTTTGAGAGAATTTAAAGCATCATTATTAAAGAAAACGAATATGCATTAATAATTACAGCTATGACTATGCTATTATTGTTACGATTTCTGGCACAAACGAACCGGCAATTAAAAATCGATTTAACAAATCTATATACATTGACAGAAGAATAAAAGCTCAAACGACAGACAAAGTTACTCTCATAAGTTTTACTTTTTAAAAAGATGATATCAGCTCTTTTCTCTTAATGGTAGCATTCTCATTTTTGATCAAGGAAGAAATATGATTTTAAGTACTAAAAACAAAAGTATCGCCGGCTAACTTAAAGTTTGAAGTTAGTTTAATATTTTCAAAGAAGTGGTCAGATATACTTTTTTTATTTATGTGCTATGTAGGCTGTTCTTTTTCTGTTTTGAACATTTTAGAACTATCAGCCCGCTCAAAGGAAGCAATGCAGATTAGGAAAGAAAAAAAAAGGTTAAAAACATGACTATTTCGTTTTCTTCTCCTGTTGAATTTGTTGCTAGCGTGATAATGATAAGGATGATATTTATTTGTGGCATAGCTAGAGAATTGGGGTCCCGTGAGCTGTTAGTAACAAGGCCCTCCCCCCTTTACAATGGCGAGAGTCCAGCGAAGTCTAGTTAACTGGAAGCAAGGGGGAATTTGTTTTTATATGTATGTATGTATGTATGCATGTATGTATGTATGTATGCATGTATGTATGTATGTATATATATATATATATATATATATATATATATATATATATATATATATATACATATATATATATATATATATATATATATATATATATATATATATATATATATATATATATATATATATATATATATATATATATATATATATATATAATGTGTCAAGGGTCTGACAGATTTCCCAATGTTGTCACAAAGGAATTATACCTCTGACCTAAGGTAGACTCTCATATAAATAATTTATATTTTCCCTAAATATACAAACCCGAGTGATTTATTTATATTTCCCGGCTCATTTAACTTACAAATCTTAATCAAGAGTCCAAAACTGAAGTTGGGATTATGCACAATGTTGATAATCCCACAGATTTTTCTTAATTTTGATTGTAGCAAAACAACAATTTGTAGTGTTCGTTATAAAAAAAAGTTGTATATTACTATTTATACCTAATACAATTACTGTAGTTACCCACCGATGATAATTCTAATTATTCCAATTCATTCGGGTGTATCTAATTCCTCTTCTATGTAATTTCTCTCATGTTAATTTTTATGACTTGGATCATGCTCGTCATCATTTTATTGCAAATGTTTTACCTGTCTGTTGTACTGTATTTACTTTCTATAGATCAAATCAATGAATCAACTTCCTCTTGAGTAGGCTTCGTAATTTTAAAATTTTTGAGTCAACTTTTATTCTCGGATAATCTGTTACTTGAATACCACAGACTTGTCTGTTTCCTCAATGCTTTCTTACAATGTGGTTTTCCTTTCCACTTATCAGTTCTATCCGTGTTCTTACATTTCTTAAATA
Organism: Palaemon carinicauda; assembly: GCF_036898095.1. NCBI lineage: Eukaryota > Metazoa > Arthropoda > Malacostraca > Decapoda > Palaemonidae > Palaemon > Palaemon carinicauda. Next base: position 66,271,301 of record NC_090753.1, read on the forward strand.
TATAAATAAATTAGTATAAGAAAAGTATTATATTTTGAAAGGATACATTATTATTATTATTATTATTATTATTATTATTATTATTATTATTATTATTATTATTATTATTATTATTATTATTATTATTATTATTATTATTATTATTATTATTATTATTATGTGTTGAGTTGTCCGCGGGTGTGGACGTGTGTTTCAATGTTCTGTATCGAATCTGGCTTTAAATGGAATCATTGTATATCTCGTTGTTTATACTATGAAAAATCTCTGTGTGGGTGTTTGCTAGTATTGATATTAGTGAAATATAGTGCTAAAAATCAGTGGTTTCCTTGTATGTGAGGTCTGTAGTGAAAGGCCTGACCCAGCATTTTTGTGTTGGGGCGGGGCTACTTGAAAAGTTCATTGAAAAATGATTCAATATGCCCTTCCTTAGAAAACGAAAAGAAAAACTTAATCCCGTGAATGATTTCGATCTATTTGTGACTGAAATCGACACGGTACTCCAAGGAAAAGAGGAAAATATAATGGCAGCAGCTTATGAAGAATGTGATGACTTAGGCAATCATGGCATGTGTGGGCACTGTGATTCCTATGTCGATGATGGGATACAATGCGATGAATACCGAAGATGGTACCATGATGAAGAAGCTTGCTCTAATTTAAGGGATGGTACAAGTACTCTTTTAAAAAGCAGGAACATCATTTATAAATGTCCAAGATGTGTTGAGACTGCATGTGTTGATGACATGATGAGACTAAGCATCAACATAGCAGAGATGAAGGCAAATGTACAACAACAGATGTCTGGTTTTATGGATATGATAACTGCTCAATACACTGATATGCGTCAAGAAATTGTTGAGCTGAAAGAGAAACTTATGGAATACGAAAAAGAGAATGTGACCAAGACTACATATGCAAGTAAGTTGAAATCAAGAAACACTTTGGTTATAAAATCTACGGAGGAAAATAAGAAGGCTTCAGATATCAAGAAAACTATCATGAAGAAGATAACCACGAATGTCGAACAGGTCAAAACCTCTAAACAAGGCCACTTGGTAGTTAATTTTGCGGATAAAACTGGGTTAGAAAAGGCTAAAAATTACCTTGAGGAGGTCAAGAATGACATTAAGGTAGAAGTAGATAAAAAGGATATACTTAAACCGAAGATCAAGGTCTGCAATATTGATGAAAATGAAGATGATATAATTGCCAGTATAATGGAGAAGAATGAATGGTTGAATGATATATGTGAAAATGAAGAAGACTTTAAATTGATCAGGAAGTTTAAATCAAGACAAAGCGGTAAATTACACGTCATTATAAAGTGTAGTCCAACTATCAGGAAAGTCTTCCGTAAAAGAGATGATAGAGTATATACCACGCTTGGAGGATGCTGTAAAATCTATGATTCCTACAATGTATTTCAGTGTTATAAATGCCAGGAATTTGGTCATACTGCTGAAAATTTTAGCAAGACTCAGGTATGTGCCAAGTGTAGCCAGGATCATCGAACCACGGATTGTACTGTAAATACGTTAAAGTGTCATAACTGCACAGTGAGGAATTACAATGATACGAATCATAAGACATATGACGATAACTGTAAAGTATACAAGGAGCGGCTTACCAGGATAAAAAATAGAACCGATCATGGAGTCTAGCCCATTGGTTAAGTGTGGTCTGATAAATATTCAATGGGTGGGGAATAAAACCATAAAGATTAGAAATCTTATTAACGAAATGGAATTAGATTTATGCTTACTAACGGAAACTTGGTTGCAGGGAAACATTAGTGATAACTCAAAGATTCAGGAGATGACGCCGTGTACTCACGATTTCTACCACGTACCAAGAAAGGACAAAACTGGAGGAGGAGTGGGTGTCTTTGTGTCGAAAACCTTCTCTAGGGTTTCTATCATGAATGAATTAGTATTTGAAACGTATGAATATATCTGTTTAAAACTGACAAGAAACAATAAGGTATTGAATATAATATCATTATATAGACCACCAGGGAGTAATATGACTAAATTCATTGAAGAATTTAGTATTCTTGTGGGTGTGGTGGATGATATTAAAAATACATTAATTGGTGGAGACTTCAACTGTTGGGTAGATGATGAAAATGATAATAAGGCTAAAGAACTCAAGGAAGTATTTGAGATGTTTAATTTAATAAACAGTGTTTTGATATCAACGTCAGTAGGTGGTCATACACTCGACTTGGTCATATGTGGAAAAGACTCAGACCTAATAAAAAACCTTGAAGTGGAACCAGACTTTGAGATCTCAAAAACACATAAACTCATCACCTTTAATGTTAATATAAATTGCACCAGAGTATTGAAAAAATGGATCACATATAGGGAACGGGAAAATTTTGATGCTGAGAATTTTATTGAAGCTAGTGTAGCGCAAATGTCTTGTGTGAACACACAGTGTGAACATATGGTAGACATAGAATGTGTTGGGTGCTATACCAAGAAATACAACGACAATTTTGGAAAAATGTACGATACCATGTGTCCCATAAAGAACAAACAAATAGTGGTACGCGAAAATGTTAGATGGTATAATAGTGAGCTATTAAAGGCAAAAAGACACAGACGTAAGATGGAAGGTAGATGGAAAAGAGCCAAATCCTTACAAGCCAGAAATCTATATAATAAGGCCAGAAATGACTATAACATCCTGTTAGAAAAAACAAAAAGAAAATTCTACAACGGCGAATGTAAAAAAACCAATAACATGAAGGACTTTCACAAAAACCTTGATGATTTGATGGGATTAAAGAAAAAATATGGCTTGGCTGACAATGTTTGTGCAGAGAGTTTTGCTATATTCTTTAGTGAAAAAATTGATAAAATCTATAGAGGCTCCCCCCAAAATCACTTGGAAGGACAGTCAGCTATGCCAGTGAAGGAGGGAAAGAAGTTAATAAAATTTAAGGAAATAAATATGTGCGACTTGTTAAAGGTTATGAGAGAGATGAAGAATACATATTGTGGAAACGACCCTTTCCCAAACAGTTCAATAAGTGAAGCTCTAAACAAGCAAGTTGTATATAATATTTACCTGAACATAATTAACCTAAGTATATCACAATCCTGTTTTCCTAGCTGTGAAAAAACTGCGTTGATCAAACCAATTTACAAAGGGAAAGGTGATGTAAACGAGCTAGATTCATATAGGCCCATTTCAAATTTATCCTACATGTCAAAGCTTATTGAAAAAGTCATAAGTGAGCAATTGTGGGCGCATATTGACGAGTTAGAGGTATTCCCGGAAAATCAATCGGCCTACAGAGCTAATCATTCTACAGAAACTACTTTGTGCTCAATAATGAATGATATGATAGATCTTCTTGATGGGGGAAAGTGTGGAATTTTAATTATGTTAGATCTTAGTGCTGCTTTTGACACTGTTGTGCACGAGTACTTACTTGACGACTTAAAGTCTATTGGAGTGACTGAGGAAACACTGAAATTTTTGTGGAGTTACTTAGTGAACAGGAAGACTATGGTAGAAGTTTCTGGAAACCGATCCAATGAGAGAATTCTTATGAAGGTGTACCACAGGGTAGTGTCCTGGGCCCTATCTTGTTTAACATATATACTATCGAGCTATCACACATCTTGAAAAAACAAAAAGTGGGTTTTAAACTATATGCAGATGATACTCAGTTTTACCTCTCAATTTCAACAACACAAGATACAAGGAAGAAAATTGATGAAATAATGACTGAAATAAAAACATGGATGCAGAGGAAAAAGCTCAAATTAAATGATGATAAAACAGAATGTATGTTCTTTGGCACAAGGGTGGCTTTGAAGAATTACCAGTTAATTCAAAGTATAAAAATTGGTGATGCTGATGTTGGGATTGTGCCTGTTGTGAAAAATTTGGGTGTACTGATAGACTGTAATTTGTCAATGAAAGACCAAATTGTGAACACAGTGAAAGTGTGTAACTATCACCTGAGAAACATAGCATTTATTAGAAAATATTTAACAGAGGGCAGTACAAAAATTTTAGTGATGAGTCATGTTATATCAAGGCTTGATTATTGCAATTCTCTGTACTACAAATTGCCCAATACACTACTAAGAAAGCTTCAAAATGTGCAAAACCGGGCGGCTAGACTGATAAAAGGCATTAAATTTCGGGAGAGAATAACTCCTGCACTGATCGATCTACATTGGTTACCTGTTAAGGCTAGAATTGAATTTAAAATTTGCTTGTTGACTCACAAAGCACTAACAAGTGATAAGCCTAAATATCTTCGTGATTGCTTGGTCCCCTACCCTCAAGCTACCAGCGCCGCTGTAAGAGTTAGACATGCTGATGACCCACATAGACTATTCGAAATTAGTGTGAATCATGCAATAGAAGGAAGAACGTTCAGTTATGCTGCACCGAGACTCTTTAACGACCTTCCACTCGATGTCAAGAATAGCAATAATGTGGCAGCTTTCAAGAAAAACCTGAAGACTTATCTTTTTAGAAAGTGTTATAATAGTGACCTGAAAACTATTAAGCCTGAATACAAATGCTAGCGAAATAACTGATAAGATACAGAGCAAAATATTAACTGGGAAGAAATTATTTTTTCACACACCAAGGCCCGCCTGAACAGACCTTTAGTGTTTGATGGAGGGCGAGAAATAAACCCGTAAAAGTAAAAAGTAAGTATTAACTAAGCTACTACCCTAGATGGGAAAGCAGGAGGCTATAAGTCCAAGGGCTCCAACAAGAAAAATAGTTGGGAGGTAAGGAAACAAGGAAATAAATAAACCACAAGAGAAGTATGGAGGAAATGAAATAAAATTTTTAAGAACGGTAAAAATAAAATAGATCTTTCATATATAAAATAAACAAACTTAAACAAGAGGAAGAACGTCCCTAAATCTAAAAACAACAAATTGTACTTTACTAAAGGTGTAAACACGTGTGTTCTGATAATTATAAAGCCGCTAAAATAACATAACATAACAAAGCTCAAAATATATTAAACATGGCGCCTAAGAGAGAATCAGTGAAAGGTGCAGTGGGTGTGAGTGTGAGAAGGAAGGAAGTGAAAGGGGGAAAAGGAGAGGAAGAATATTCAAGTGACTCTGACCATGAAGAAAGGATGGCTGGTCCAAACGACTGCGGATGGTGCAAAAAAGGGGTAAGATCGAACCAAGAAGCGATAGAATGTGATTTGTGTGATGTATGGTTTCACATAGGCTGTGGTCAATTAGAAAGGAATGAATATAAGAAAATCAGTGAATCTAAACATGCCCGATGGTTCTGTGGTAGGTGCAAGGGGGATTTCAAAAACTTGAAGGCAGAAAACAAGAAACTTAAGAAACAGTATGATGAGCTCAGGGATAATTTCATAGGGCTGCAGGATACGGTAGATGAGTTAAAAAAGGAGATTAGGTCATTGGTGGATAATAATATGATAGGAACGGGTCAGCTGACAAGAGAAGAAGTTAGGGAGGAAGTCAGGGCAGAGATGATAGAAATAAGGGAAAAGGAGAAAAAGAAAAACAATATAGTAATTTTCAATATAAAAGAAAGTACAAAAGTTGATAATAATGAAAAGCTGAGAGATGATTTTGATAAATGTGGGAGTTTGATTAATGTCGAGTTAGGAATGAATGATGTGGAAATTGAAGAAGTGGGTAGGTTAGGCAAACCAAGGGAAGAGAGAGAGGAACAAGGACAAAGACAAAAACCAAGGCCCCTGCTAGTTAAGCTTAAAAGCACCAAGGAAAAATGGGGAGTAATTGCAAGGGGGAAACACCTCAAGAAATCAACAAAAGAGGAGTTGAGACAAGTTTTCATTGCACCTGACCTCACTTTCAGGGAAAGGGAAAAAGAAAGGAAGCTGCTAGAGGAATTAAGAGAGAAAAAAGAAAATGGAGAACAGGGGTGGTACATAAAGAGAGGAGAACTAGTAAGAAACGACAATTTTCGTCAAGAAGCAAACGCAAGCAGAGCGAATTAGGAAAGGTATAAATTTAGACAAAAAAGTTAACCAATGTATAAGAATATGCCTGTTAAATATCCAAGCACTAACCAAGCAGAAATTAATAGAAATAGAAAACGAGATGAACACAAATAAAGTTCATATATTTTGTTTGACAGAAACGCACCAAAAAATAGATAAAATACAGCTGAGTAAAGGTCTGTTAAAGTTAGAAAAAAGAAGGGATTTTAAAGACAAAAAGGGTGGAGGGTTAATGTTAATTTTTAAAAACAATAACATCACTGAAGTAGAGGAAATAGAAACCAAACATAGCGATATAATAATGGTACAGTGCAAAATCCACAGCTTAGTATTCCTGATAATACTGGTATATTTCGCAGCAGGAAATACAGAAGAAGATAGAAAAAGAGATCAAGAATTGAAAGTGGAATGTGAAAATTTAATACAAAAAGCAGGAGAAACAACACCTTTGCTAGTTATGGGGGATTTTAACGGCCACGTTGGATTTCTTGGGCACCAACAAGTAGACAGAAATGGGGAAATGGTGCTAGATTGGATGGGTAACCACAACCTAACACTATTAAATGGAGATGAAAGGTGCTCAGGACTATACACGTGGAATAGACAAGATCAGCATAGTGCTATTGATTTTGTACTTGCAAATAATATGCTATATAAAAAATTTAAATGTATGGAAATAGATGAAGATAAAACAGTATTAGATATATCAGATCACAACTTAATAACAGTAGAATTGGAAGCAAAAACAAATAGTGAAAATAATTACAATAAAGGGAAGTGGGAAGAAATTACATATTATAGCAGTGACGCAAAAGATATAGACGAATATGTGAAATCTATAGAGAGAAAACTTGTCAGCAAGGATGTAAAAAATATTGATGAGCTAAACATAATAATGGCAGAAATGAAACAAGAGCATTTGGCTAAAACATATAGGAGAAGGGTAACAAATGAAGGGAAGAACAAAGAACAACCTTGGGTAACCGAGGAAATAAGAAGAAAGATTAAGGAAAGAAAGGAACTTAATAGAAAAAAGAGAAATGAAAAAGATATTAGGATAAAAAGAGAATTAGAAGAAAAATACAATCATAAGAAGAAAGAAGTACAAATACTGGTGAAAGAGAGCATAACGTTATATGAGAAAAAGAAGACCAGGGAGATAAGAGATGATAAAAACAATAAACTATGGGAAAACATAAACAAATTAAGAAATAGCAAAGAAATAAAAAGCGAGGCAATACAATTATATGGAGAGAGAGGAAATAAATTATCAGATGAAGAGGCTAAAGAAGAATTAGTAAAATTTTGGAAAACAGTATACAACACACATGAAAATAGAATAACTGAGATCTGGAATGAGGAGGAGGAGAGTGAATACCTGGATAATTTGAGAAGAGAAAACGACATTATAACTGTAAATGAATATAGTATACCTGAACATCTAAGGGAGCATTACGATGCTGTACTTAATGTCGAAGGAATAATTAAACCCATGCCCGCCGCTGAAATGAGTAAAGGTAAATTAGAAAAATGCTTAAAACGTCTAAAGAAAGGTAAAGCAGCAGGGCCAGATGGACTAAAGCCAGACTACTACAAAGCAATGATGATGAGTGATATATGCAAGAATACACTAGTGAACTGCTACAAAGAGGAACTAGCCAGCAAAGAAAAACCCAAAAGCTGGAAAGAATCCAGAACAAAAATGTTAAAAAAGAAAAACAAGCCAACAGCAAAGGAATTGAGACCTATAGCTCTCACAAATGTATCATATAAAATATACATGGCTTTTATCAAGGATGAAATAGAAAGGCATTTAAAAAGTAATAATGCCATAGAGGATAGTCAAGCGGGATTTACAGAAGGAGGAAGGATTGAGGATAATATATTCATCTTACAATACATGGTCGAAGAAACTTTCAAAAATAAGAAAAAACTCATAGTGGCCTCTTTAGATTTCAAAAAAGCTTTCGATTCCATAAAAAGGGAAGCACTGATAGAAACATTAAAGCAATACAAAGTACATACTAGTATAATTAACTCTATAGCTGAAGTGTATGTGGGAGACTCGACTACATTAGACATAGGGGAAAGAGTAGAACAAAAATTGAGCGTAAGTAGTGGAATAAAGCAAGGCTGTACTGCCTCTACAACATTATTCAAATTAATTACTTATCAGATTATAAAACAAGTAGAAAGGGAAGGTAATGGTTTTAAAAATGATATTATAAAGCTAGTAGTATTATTTTTTGCTGATGATGTCCTAGTGCTTGCTGAGAATATAGAGGATGCTGAATTAAACATAAGGAAAGTGATAGATATAGGAAAGCAGTGTGGTTTAGACATAAATAGAGACAAAAGTAGCGTACTTATATATAATATGAAGGAGAAACCAGATAATATAGAGGGAATAAGAGTAGTAAGCAATATTAAATACCTAGGTATCAAGGTAGATGATGGTAGGAATATGTTCAAAACACAGAAAAGTGAAATGATAGTTAAGGCGCAAAAGCTAGCCAATCTTACTTATTCGATCATAGAAAAAAGCTGTAATAAGATACTGATAGGAAAAACATACTGGAAAAGTGTAGCACTACCCTCTATATTATATGGAACAAATGTGATTAACTTAACAGAAACGGAAATAGAAAAGTTGCAGAGAATAGAGAATGGAGTGTATAGAAGGATGTTAGGGGGTGTAAGGAATACAGCAATTGTAGCCTTGAGAGGGGATGTAGGAGCATCAGCTATGAAAACAAGGGTAATGGATGGTAAGCTGAGGTACCTTAATAGCATTTTTAAGGGAGAAAAGGACCTACTTACAGCAATAGTCAATGATATGGAAGAAAAAGAGAGGAAGTGGTGGATGCATGTGAAGAAGTATGCTGAAGAATGTGGGATGGCGATGAGAGAAGTCAAGAGATGTACGAAAGAGGACATAAAGAAGAGAACAAGAGAATGGGACACAAGCAAATGGAAGAGTGAAATGGAGTGTAAGGAGAGTTTAATTTTGTATAAAAACTGGAAAAGTGAAATCAAGGAGGAGGAAGTGTATGACAATACATTTTCGTCAATTTTATTATTTAGAGCAAGGACAAACTCATTAGGCTTGAATATAAGAAACAGACACCAAGATGGAAATATAAACTGTGTATTCTGTGATGTAGAAGAAAATGCTAACCACTTTATATTATATTGTCCACAGTTTAGTGATATAAGAATAAAAACAATTGAGCTTCAACAACCATACAAAGAAGATAGTGCACAAACAGTTGGAAAATTCCTTTTTTGTGAAGAGAATATTGAAAATAAGAAAAGTATACTACAACAAATGTGGATGAAAAGAGAAAAACTAGTGAAAATAAGGAACACACAAAACTAAAAGAGACAGAGGCGCCGTTGTAAAGGCTATGCCTCACCCCAGAACCTGAACCTGAACCTGAACA
>NC_090753.1:66281241-66288741 GCF_036898095.1 Palaemon carinicauda
CTCACTTTCCTATCTGTAGGGCAACAGCAAAGGACTGTGCAAGAAAACACAAAAGTGTTAGAACACACAGTGCTGTACCAAAACCCATACCATAGTTTTCTTCTTACTGTATATGTTATACTGAAGAATACTAGTACAGTATAGGAGGATACGTGCCGGCCGGCAAGTACCATAACTAGCTTTAAAGTATACTACTTAACAGCTATAAGGCGGCAGAACTCTGGTTCAAATGCATGTGCCGGCTGGCAGCAACTGCCGGCCGGCAACAGCCAATGTCGGCCGGCAATGGCTGCCGGCCGGCAACTACACAAGGTAGTACCCAGCTGCCGTCCACACTCTTGGTGACCAGCAGACAAGGGCTGACATTAGCCGGCCGGCAAAGGTACAGGACCGATGCCAGCCGGGCAGCAAAAGAACCAGAGGACTACACCTGCCCAGCTGCCGGCCTCATAGGCCGGCAGCCGGGTCGGGTACAGCACTAGAAGAAAATAGAATGGATGCCGGGATAAGAGTGTACACTACCTCCAAGCCCGGCAATCCGAAAGAGTGCATATAAGGAAGGGGAGAATCTAATTCAGGCTTCCTGACCAATGCCGTCTGGCTCTACAGGCAGGCATGGATGAGGGACCAAGGGAGGTCCGGGCAGCACTCAAAATATAAGACCCTTGCCGGCCGGCAGCTCTGCCGGCCGGCAAGGGGCTGAGTCAATTCCACATCCTTAACCTATACTAGGTCCAGATGTAGAACGACGTACAGTACTGTAATGGCTAGGCCATTACGGAGATAGAGGGGAAGGGACAAAGAGGGTCCTACCAACCTTGCTTTAGTGACGGATCACCCGCAGCCAAGAAACTTATCTTAGCCTAAGGGAGATCCAAGGGGGGAAGGCCAGCAATACTTACCAGCTGCCAGAGCACCAAAGCAAGAAGGTGTTGCTACTCCCAGGGAAAGAAACTTATCCTCCACCGAGAACAGCAACAAGGACTAGTCTGGTAGATCACAAAAGAAGGAATCATATCCACAGAAACCTTCGGTAGTGACCTAAGGAGGCTAAGCCACCTTTGTCTGTGTCAGGCCAGCGAGGAGACTCTACCCCAAGCCAGACAAACACAGACTCAGACTAAAAAACTCTGTTGTTCTGTCCCTCTTTGAACCAGACTTACTGGAACAGGAAGGTACAGTAACACCCCAGTATAGTTTTATCGAAAATAAATTCAGAAAAAACCACTTAGGGATAAGCCCAAGGCTTAAACAGAGGGAAAGGGATTGCAGACCTTCTCCGAAGAAAAGAAAGCAACCGGGGAGTATGAGAAAGTATACTAAGGCTCCATAAGCAACTTAGCCTAGGCACCAAGAGAATCGATTACCCAAATCACCGAAACTCACTCGTATACTATCTTGGAAATATTCCACACAATCTTAAATGTATAAAACATAGCCTAAAGCTTCAATAAAAATTTTAATACACTCGGAAAACCCAAAATCATGCATGAAGTATAGGACCAAACGACTAGGCTACATGGCCTAGCGTAGGCCAGAATGGCGAATACTTCGCCAAAATAATACTAAGCACGAAAGGAAATCCTATGTAATGCTAAATAGCTAAAATTTATTAAAGCAAAACAACCGGGAATGTCGCTCTGACTAACTAAACTTATACCTAGCGAGCGACAGCGTCCATGACGCCTCTGGTAGGCTACGGCTCTTGTAACAAAGATTAATCCTATTAATCACTCAAAAATTTACCAAGACCCTACATTTATACATAAAAGACATGGTACTCAACTTATCAGAGGCCGACGAAGACGGAGAAGCCATGAAAAGCAGAATAAATCCAAGATTTGCGAGAAACACAGGAAAAAACACCGAGTTGTTAAGCTACACAAAAAGGAATGCAGATGGCACCAGGATTGGCGCCAGGCACGCTTACAAATCGGGAGATAGGGAGCCTTGGGAGCGGCTCCCCCTTTTTCTTTTCCTGAATTCGTTTCTTGCCAACTGCCCCCTGCGAGACGAAATCTCTGTTCGGGATGCAGATTGCCATGTGGCGTGTCAAGAATACGTCCTCTGATATGTCGCGATATCCCTTTCACGAGGGATACTCGCTCCAGGAGTTAGAATTCTGGGACCTTAAGGTAAATTCTCTGGGAATATCGCCGTAGTTGTAATATACCCTAGGAAGCTACCCTATAGGGACTTCCATCAGGACGACATGGCTTGAGCCCAAATATATATATATATATAGTATTACCTATATATAGAATGTTAGATCATGAATTTTCCGAAATTTTTTGAACTTGTGAAGCCCCTGACATGTTTCCCCTGTGCACGTAAGGAAATCTTGTGCTGCTCCTTATTTAGTAAGTCATGATAAATATGAATAATAATCAGTAGTGACTTATCCGTGACTTACATTAAGCCTATTATATTTATCCTTAAACAAAATTAGAAACGAAAGTCTATAGAATAAGGTCTATTCTATAGACCTTGTTAGAGACAATGTCCTATTGCGTATGTAATCGCTTCATTTATGATTATAAGATAGATGAGAATTTAAATAAGAGCTATATTCGATTGGTTGAAAACATACCAAAATAGGCGTTGTAAACATAAGAAAATATATATTTCTTACGCCACACAGAGAGCACATAAAATATTACAGTTAGCCATGTTATATATAATCATTTTCTCTTACGAACATATCGTTCATAGAAAACGAAAACCAGTACTGCAAACGCCAGGTTTTCGCTATATCGCTAAAAAAATATGTCCTTAGTAACAAGCAAATATAGAATTATATTACCCCCAAAAATGCTATATAATAGCAACACACTATTATTATCAACACCATGATGAAAAAAGAGAAAAAATACAACCGAAACAATCAAATGAGATACGAAGTGCATTGGTTACGTAAAACAAAGGCCGAACTTACGTAACGCCCGAAATTACGGTCGCGTTCTACCTCGTGGCTTCATGTTTTAACAAGGAAAGATATAAGGCTCAATATTATAGCCTAACTATAAATCGATTAATATCATGTAAATATTACGATAAACAATGACCTCTATAATATTTATATGTCATTAATGTTAAAGATAAAACCGACATTAGTAATAATAATGACGGTAATAATGTTGGGGATAATAATGATTCAATTAAAGTTAAAGTAGTGTTATTGAGGGTAATAAATTTTATGGTAAAATGAGAAAATAGTCGATATATAACGTTAATTATCTGTTCTTGGGTGATATTAAACGCCTCTCTCTCTCTCTCTCTCTCTCTCTCTCTCTCTCTCTCTCTGTTACGTAACTTATCATGTTTTTTTCGGAAACAATAGAAAATTAAAGATGAAATATGCAACAGTGATCTACATGAATATAATTTTTGAATAAGGATGGAAGCCATTAGTAATGTCGGATGAAAGGTTTCGACCAGGGAAGAAGTGAGAAAGAAGAAATTTCGGACAGGAAGAAGCGGGAAAAATGAACTTTCGACCAGGAAAGAAGCGAAAGATGAAATGTCGATCAGGAAGAAGCGGGAAAGATGAAATTTCGATCTGGGAAGAAGAGGGAAAAATGAACTTTCGACCAGGAAAAAGCGGAGGAAGATGAAATGTCGATCAGGAAGAAGCGGGAGAAGATGAAATTTCGATCTGGAAGAAGAGGGAAAAATGAAACTTTCGACCAGGAAAAAGCGGAAAGATGAAATGTCGATCAGGAAGAAGCGGGGAAAGATGAAATTTCGATCTGGGAAGAAGAGGGAAAAATGAACTTTCGACCAGGAAAAAGCGGAAAGATGAAATGTCGATCAGGAAGAAGCGGGAAAGATGAAATTTCGATCTGGAAGAAGAGGGAAAAATGAACTTTCGACCAGGAAAAAGCGGAAAGGAAGATGAAATGTCGATCAGGAAGAAGCGGGAAAGATGAAATTTCAATCAGGAGGAAGCAGGTATGATGAAATTTCGACCAGGAAGAAGCGGGGAAGATAAAATCTCGACCAGAAAGAAGCGGGAAAGATGAAATTTCGATCAGGAAGAAGCGGGGAAGATGAAATTTCGATCAGGAAGAACTGGGAAAGATGAAAGTTTCATCAGGAAGAAGCGGGGAAAGATGGAATTTCGACCAGGAAGAAGCAGAAAGGTGAAATTACGACCAGGAAGAAGCGGGAGGAAGATGAAATTTCAAACAGGAAAAGGCGAGGGAAAGGAAATTTCGACCAGGAAGAAGCGAAAAAATTAAATTTTGATCAGGAAGAAGCGGGGAAGATAAAATCTCGACCAGAAAGAAGCGGGGAAGATGAAATTTCGATCAGGAAGAACTGGGAAAGATGAAAGTTTCATCAGGAAGAAGCGGGAAAGATTAAATTTCGATCAGGAAGAAGCAGAAAGGTGAAATTACGACCAGGAAGAAGCGGGGAAAGATGAAATTTCAAACAGGAAAAGGCGAGGAAAGGAAATTTCGACCAGGAAGAAGCGAAAAAATTAAATTTTGATCAGGAAGAAGGCGGGGAAGATAAATCTCGACCAGAAAGAAGCGGGGGGGAAGATGAAATTTTGATCAGGAAGAACTGGGAAAGATGAAAGTTTCATCAGGAAGAAGCGGGAAAGATTAAATTTCGATCAGGAAGAAGCAGAAAGGTGAAATTACGACCAGGAAGAAGCGGGGAAAGATGAAATTTCAAACAGGAAAAGGCGGAGGAAAGGAAATTTCGACCAGGAAGAAGCGAAAAAAATTAAATTTTGATCAGGAAGAAGCGGGGAAGAATAAAATCTCGACCAGAAAGAAGCGGGGAAGATGAATTTCGATCAGGAAGAACTGGGAAAGATGAAAGTTTCATCAGGAAGAAGCGGGAAAGATTAAATTTCGATCAGGAAGAAGCAGAAAGGTGAAATTACGACCAGGAAGAAGCGGGAAAGATGAAATTTCAAACAGGAAAAGGCGAGGAAAGGAAATTTCGACCAGGAAGAAGCGAAAAAATTAAATTTTGATCAGGAAGAAGCGGGGAAGATAAAATCTCGACCAGAAAGAAGCGGGGAAGATGAAATTTCGATCAGGAAGAACTGGGAAAGATGAAAGTTTCATCAGGAAGAAGCGGGGAAAGATTAAATTTCGATCAGGAAGAAGCAGAAAGGTGAAATTACGACCAGGAAGAAGCGGGAGAAGATGAAATTTCAAACAGGAAAAGGCGAGAGGAAAGGAAATTTCGACCAGGAAGAAGCGAAAAAATTAAATTTTGATCAGGAAGAAGCGGGGAAGATAAAATCTCGACCAGAAAGAAGCGGGGGAAGATGAAATTTCGATCAGGAAGAACTGGGAAAGATGAAAGTTTCATCAGGAAGAAGCGGGGAAAGATTAAATTTCGATCAGGAAGAAGCAGAAGAAGAAAGGTGAAATTACGACCAGGAAGAAGCGGGAAAGATGAAATTTCAAACAGGAAAAGGCGAGGAAAGGAAATTTCGACCAGGAAGAAGCGAAAAAATTAAATTTTGATCAGGAAAGAAGCGGGAAAGATGAAATTATGATCAGGAGAAGCGTGAAAAAAGAAATTTCAACCAGGAAAAAGAAGGAAAGATGGGAATTTTGACTAGGAAGAATTGGGAAAGATGAAATTTCGACCAGGAAGAATCCATAAAGATGAAATTTCGATCAGGAAAAAGCGGGGAAAGATGAAATTTTGACCAGGAAGAAGCGGGAAAGATGAAATGTCGACCAGGAAGAAGCAGGAAAGATGAAATTTTGATCAGGAAGAAGCGAGAGAAGATGAAATTTTGATCAGGAAGAAGTGTGAAAGGTGAAATGTCGACCAGGAAGAAGCAGGAAAGATGAAATTTTGATCAGGAAGAAGCGAGAAAGATGAAATTTCGACCAGGAAGAAGCGGGGGAGAAAAATGAAATTTTGATCAGGAAGAAGTGTGAAAGATGAAATGTCGATCAGGAAGAAGCAGGAAAGATGAAATTTCGATCAGGAAGAAGCGAGAGAAAGATGAAATTTCGACCAGAGAAAGCGGGGAGAAGATGAAAATTTTGATCAGGAAGAAGCGTGGAAAGATGAAATGTCGATCAGGAAGAAGCAGGAAAGATGAAATTTTGATCAGGAAGAAGGTGGGAAAGAGGTAATTTCACAGAAATAAAGTGAATTTACAATAATGTCTTGGGGTTCATAAAAAGCTACTTTTTCAAAATATTGTTTACATAAAAAACATATGCACCCCCTACCACCGGTACCTGAGGGACTGGGAGAGCTGAGCGTGACTGAATATGTTTATATATAAATGTATATAAATATAAATATATATATATATATATATATATAATATTATATATGTATATATATATATACTGTATATATATACATATATATATATATATATATATATGTATATATATACAGTATATATATATATATATACTGTATATATACATATATATATATATATATAAAAATATATATACATACATACATGCATATGTATACTGTACATATATATATATATATATATATACACATATATATATATATATATATATCCAGACACTTGCTCTTTATTATGTGGGGGAGGTTATATTATTATATATTATTATTATTATTATTATTATTATTATTATTATTATTATTATTAATAATATAAACATAAGACAAGCTACAACCATATGAACTTGATAGGGAAAGCACTCTAGTAGGGTAAAAGGAACCTATTAAAAATAACCCTTTAATAATACAATCATCAGGGTGTATAATTTATGTGCTACACCATTCATGACTGATTGATTGATTAATTGATTTGAGGTTTTCTGGCATCCTGACATCGAAGGTCATTGACGCCAAACACCATTCATGAATGAGCGTGGAATGCGTTAAAGCAAAACTATCTCTGTTAAACTTTGTGAATGAATTCAAATAAGTATGTCTGGCTGCTGGCGACTTAGTTCGTTCATTCGTGTGTTATCACGTGGAAGTATGTGCGTTCGTCATTCTGTGTTTCAGAAACTGTACGTGATGTTTGTTACTATGTGTGTTAAGACCCACCCCCCTCTTCTCTCTCTCTCTCTCTCTCTCTCTCTCTCTCTCTCTCTCTCTTTTGTGCGTTCCTTGGCGTATTCTTCCTTAGGTTCCAGATAATAATTAATAACTTAGTTTACTAATACTTTGAATACCCAAAATATATAGGTTTCGTTTTTTCTGTAATGTAAGGAAAATTAATATTGAGATTTATTATTATTTTTTTATAAAATATGAAGGTCCCTTCCATTTGATTTACTCTTCACAATAGATAAAGAAATTCATCTTCACTTCAATATTCTCGTAATTCATTTAATATTAGATTCTCAATGATGAATATGATTTTTAAGTTTACTCACAACTAGACTGAATAGATTCCTTCATTATTAAGATTTTCACAAGACTTCGGTCTTCGATAGACAATGCAAGTTACAAAGGGGGGTTGTCGAGGTGAAGGGGGGTTGTAGGTGTATGGGGGTTTGGGGGGGTTAAGGAGAA
>NC_090753.1:66293741-66391241 GCF_036898095.1 Palaemon carinicauda
CTCAACGGGTGGCTGGTGCCCTGGCCAACCTACTACCTAACAAAAGAACTGGGTCGGGCTTAAAGGCCCCTCATGAATGGCAGTGGTAAGGGACAGTGACATTGCCCTATCAAGCAGGACAATGCCCTAGAGACTGACCATATATTATATGATCTGCGCCCAAGCCCCCTCTCCACCCAAGCTAGGACCCGGGAGGGCTAGGCAATGGCTGTTGATAACTCAACAGATAGACCTATAGGCTCCCCCAAACCCCCCCCCCCAACCTTAGCTCACAAGGATGGTAAGGTTGCAGACACTAATGGCACTAACGAGACTGAGCGGGACTCGAACCCCCGACTGGCAAACACCAGGCAGAGACGTTACCAATCCAGTTACCGTGAGGATAGTAGTGGGTATCATATGGTAAAGTTGATTATATAGAGGAAAATATTTGTGATGGCGATTGCTTGCAGAGTGTTACCTCTGTCACTTTTATCTTGATACAAAGAAACTTCTTCCATTCACCCATGACTGCATCAGCATCACATATGCAATTTCATCAGCTTCTGCTTTTTCTGGTTACTTATCCTCTTAAGGCTTCGGTTGATAACCCTCCTCACAGTCTTAACAGCCACCACAATAGACATTTAAAGATTCCTTTTAACTCATCCCCTCTTGCAGCGTTCTGGTCTATTTCGTATTCATCCTTCTTATCCAACAAGTCTTCAAACGAATCCTTGAATTATCTGAAGAAGGCATTTCCGATAGAAAAAATAAAGTTTCCTCTTATATTTTTATATCCATTTTATTTGTTTACCTTTCTCCCCTCCCAGAGGCACCTGCTCTTGATTTATTCTCGACTGTATTTTCTATACTAACGTTATATATGAGCACGCTGGCGAAAGTGCTTTGATTTAACGAAAAGTAAATTCAGTTAGCTATTAGGTAGGTCTTTCATGGCAAATTAGGGCCTAATCAGGGGCATCTGGAAGGAATACATAGCCACACAAAGCGCCTGTCATATATGATAGATCGCACATTTTTGCAGTTAATTTTACTTGTACAACAAATGAGCTAACATTGCTCAATACAGGGGACTGGAGCCCTCTGGCATTGTTATACCGTCCCCCTACAAAAAGTTTGTGTTATCATTTGTAATACATAAATTAATGCTGGCCATTATGCTACGTTCTCTATTATGTTAGCTAAATATCTGATTTAGCTCATTTTTAGACTCCTGATGTTTACCTGGCCGACCCTTGCCACCATCAAAATCGTTTGCCCACTTTTCATCAGATCTCTTAAAAAAGTATCCTAATTCAAGATTTTCCTGAATTGCTAGCTACCTGATAAGAGTTATCTCATTTAATTCAGGTATAAAAATTGACCCATTTTAGACACATTCACCACATGGTGATAGCCAGGCATCCCGATGTTAATGCTGAGACGTTAATGTGTTAGTCTGATGTCTGGACTTAAAGGTGTTAGACAGACGTCTGGATATTAATGCTGGGACTCAAAAGTGTTATCCAGACGTCTGGATATTAATGCTAGGACTCAAAAGTGTTATCCAGACGTCTGGATATTAATGCTGGGACTCAAAAGTGTTAGCCAGACGTCTGGATATTAATGCTGGGACTCAAAGGTGTAACCTAACCTCCAGATATTCTTGTGGAGACTCAAAGGCATTAGCCGCTCGTCTGACATATTGATATTAAAAGTGTAACCTAGACATCCAGATTCTAATGCTGGGACACAAAAGTTATAGCCAGGCACCCAGATATTAATGTTGGGACCCAAAAGGTTAGCCAAATGTCCGGATATTATTGTTTGGACTCAGAGGTACTAGCCAGATGCCCGGATGCTTAAGCTAGGAATCAAAAGTATTAGCCAGAGAGCTAGATGTCGTTAATCTGGACTCAAAGGTGTTAGCGAGATATCTGGATATTAATGCTGGGACTCAAAGGTTTTAGAAAGACATTTCGATATTACTGTTGGAACTCACGGGTGTTAGCTAGTCATTTGGATGTTTATGGAGATATTCCAAGGTGTTACCTTTGCGTTTGGACTCAAAGGTGCTAGCCAGACATCTGGGTATTAATGCTGAGGTTCTAAGGTGTTAGCCAGACGTCTAGACTCAAGGTTGTTAGCCAAATGTTTGGGTATATTAATGTTGGGAGTCAAAAGTGTTAGCCAGACGCCCGGATACTAAAGCTTAAACTCAAAAGTGTTAGTCTGATATTCGGACTCAAAGGTGTTATCCAGACGTCCAGATATTAATAATGGGATATAAAGGTTTAACCTGACGTCTAGACTCAAAGTGTTAACCAGACATCTAGATATTTGTGTGTGGGACTCAAAGGTGTTAACCAGTCATCTGGTTATCAGTGTCTAGAATCAAAGGTGTTATCCAGATCCCCTGATGCTAAAGTGTTAGAAAAACACCCGGATATCAATAATTGGACTCAAAGGTGTTGTCCAGATGTTAATGCTGCGACTTAAAGGTTTTAAACAGACTCGGGATATTAAAAACTAGGAATCAAGGGTGTTAGCTAGATGTCTTGATATAAGTACTGGGACTAAAAGGTGTTAGCCAGACGTCCGTACACTATTTCTGGGACTTAAGGGTGTTAGCCAGTCGTCTGGATATTAATATTGCGACTGGAATGTGTTAGCTACACGAATCTGTATATTAATTCTGGGAATTAATGGCGTAAGCCAGACGTCCAAACATTAATGCTAGGACTCAAAGGTGTTAGCCAGTTGTATGGACTCAAGGTGTTAGCCAGACCCCCAGATATTGATGCTGGGACTCAAAGGTAATAGCCAGGCATACAGATAATAATGCTGGGACTCGAAGGTGTTAGCCAGACTTCCAGGTATTTATGTTGGGACCCAAAAGTGTTAGCCTGACGTCTGGACTTACAGGTGTTAGCCAAACATCTGAATATTAATGCTGGGACTCAAAAGTGTTAGCCTGACGTCTGGACTCAAAGATATTAGCCAAACATCTGGATATTAATGCTGGGACTCAAAGGTATTAGCCAGACTTCTGGATATTGATATGAGGAATCAAAGTTGTTAGCCATATCTTTGGATGTTAATACTTGGACTCACAGGTGTTAGACAGATATCAGGATATTAATGCTGAGACTCAAATGTGTTAGCCAGATATCTGGATACAAGTACTGGGACTATAAGGTGTAAGCCAGACGTCCGGACAATATTGCTGGGATTCAAAGGTCTTAGCCAGGTGTCCGGATACTAGTGCTGGGACTCAAAGGTGTTAGCCAGACATCTAGAGTTTTGTACTAGACTCAAAGGTGTTATCCAGGTGTCCGGATACTAGTGCTGGGACTCGAAGGTGTTAGCCAGTTGTCTGTCCTCAAAGGTGTTAGCCAGACGTCTTGACTCAAAGGTGTTAGTCGGATGTCTGGACTCAAAGGTGTGACTCAGACTCGCATATATTAAAGCTGGTATTCAGAGGTGTTAGCCAGACGTCTAGATATTTATGTTGGAATACAAAGGTGTTAGCCTAACGTCTAGACTCAAAGGTGTTAGCCAGATGTTTGGACTTAAAAGTGTTAGCCAGTCATCTGGACTCAAAGGTGTTAGCCGGACCCCCAGATAATGCTTGAACTCGGTGTTAGCCAGACGTCTGGATATTAATACGAGGAATCAGAGGGGTTAGCCAGATGCCTGGATGTTAAAGCTGGGACTCAAAGGTGTTAGTCAGTCGTCTGTCCTCAAAGGTGTTAGCCAGACCCCCCAGATATTAATGCTGGGACTCGATGGTGTCAGGCAGACTTCCAGATATTTATGTTGGGACTCAAAAGTGTTAGCCTGACGTCTGGACTCAAAGGTGTTAGCCAGATGTCTGGATATGAATGCTGGGACTCAAAGTTATTAGTCAGACGTTTAGATATTGATACTAAGAATCAAAGTGTTATCCATATGTCTTTTTGTTAATGCTGGGACTCAAAGGTGTTAGCCAGACATTCAGATATTAATGCTGGGACTCTTTTTTAGATTTTTGGTGATCTATCTGTTTTGAAGATGTGTTTTATTTTTTTCATTATACCTTGTTTCAAGATATTCTTCTGTCATGTCTTCAGCTGTTGATTCTCATCTTAATTTGTTAGACAGGAACTTACTGTTTGTTAAAATCCCTAATCCTGATCTAGATATTAATCTCTGACACCGTCGTTCAATTACTTCGTTATGCATGTTGCAGAAGATTTTCCATAATTCTGATCATCCTTTGCATTCAGATCTTCCCGGACAGTACCATCCTATTCTTAATACTAGGCATGCAGTTAATTCTAATAGTCATGCCTTCACCATCATGAAGCTCAATACTACACAGTATTCTAGAAGTTTTATTCCAGCTGTCACCAAGTTGTGGAATGATCTTCCTAATCAGGTAGTTGAATCGGTAAAACTTCAAAAGTTCAAACTTGCAGCAAATGTTTTTAATTTGAGCAGGCTGAAATAAGGATACTTTATTTTTTAATTGTTTATTAATTATTTCGTAGTTTATGTATTTCCTTATTTCCTTTCCTCACTGGGGGCTATTTTTTCTTGTTGGGAGCTCTTGGGCTTATATCATCGTGCTTCTCTAAATAGGGTTGTAGCTTAACTAGTAATAATGATAATAATAATAATAATAATAATAATAATGATAATCATATTATTATTATTATTATTATTATTATTATTATTATTATTATTATTATTATTATTATTATTATTATTATCGACATTACTATTAGTGTTGTCATTATTATAACAATCATCATCAACATCCTTATCTCTATCACTCAACATGAAATAAGTTAGCCAAACGACATTGAAACAAATAACAAAAAACAATTTCAAACTATAATAATATGGAACTAACATAAACACTCATCAAATGCAGATTTCTAACAAAGAGAGAACAGACATTTGTTCAAATCCGCGCCCATATTTGCGCAAAAATCGAGATCTCTGTCAGGCAGTGTTGGCCAAAGCGGAACTACTTTGTTTATGTTCC
Source organism: Palaemon carinicauda (assembly GCF_036898095.1). NCBI lineage: Eukaryota > Metazoa > Arthropoda > Malacostraca > Decapoda > Palaemonidae > Palaemon > Palaemon carinicauda. The sequence goes on from NC_090753.1 coordinate 66,298,756, forward strand.
CCTGTTAAGGTCCAATGCAGGAAAGCGACTCCGGGGAAGGAAGAGAGTTTTTTAAAATGGTGGTTGTTGTTGAGAGAGAGAGAGAGAGAGAGAGAGAGAGAGAGAGAGAGAGAGGAGAGAGAGAGAGAGAGAGAGAGAGAGAGAGAGAGATAATATGTTTTTATGGTAGTAGTAAGATTTCTTTTCTATATATTTATTTACATGTTTCCTGTCTCCCTCCCTTAAGTAAGCTAGCATAATTTCGTAATGCATCACAGAGAGAGAGAGAGAGAGAGAGAGAGAGAGAGAGAGAGAGAGAGAGAGAGAGAGAGAGAGAGAGAGAGAGAGTAATATCGATTTTTCGTCTTAATTACAAAATTTCTTTATTACTAAGACAATACTTATGTATGTATTAGTTAGGATTATAGTAGGAGAGAGAGAGAGAGAGAGAGAGAGAGAGAGAGAGAGAGAGAGAGAGAGAGAGAGAGAGAGAGAGAGAGAGAGAGAGAGAGGACCCGTCACCATAGTCAGTCAGTCAATCATCCGAGCCTGACGTCACCAGGAGTGCATATAGGTACCGGGTGAACAGCAAAGCATAAGACGAATCGTTGTGCTAAGTTAAAAGAAAATTGTTCATATTTCTATTTATATCATAAAAGAAGAGTGAATATTTGGTTTATATTATCCGTTATATATTATTGCTATTAAAAATTATTGGTTATTTCTATTAACGAAAATACAAATGTTCAGTTTTAAGGATTATAACGATTATGTTATTGGTTCGTTTTCTTTGAGAGAATTTAAAGCATAATTATTAAAGAAAACGAATATGCATTAATAATTACAGCTATGACTATGCTATTATTGTTACGATTTCTGGCACAAACGAACCGGCAATTAAAAATCGATTTAACAAATCTATATACATTGACAGAAGAATAAAAGCTCAAACGACAGACAAAGCTACTCTCATAAGTTTTACTTTTTAAAAAGATGATATCAGCTCTTTTCTCTTAATGGTAGCATTCTCATTTTTGATCAAGGAAGAAATATGATTTTAAGTACTAAAAACAAAAGTATCGCCGGCTAACTTAAAGTTTGAAGTTAGTTTAATATTTTCAAAGAAGTGGTCAGATATACTTTTTTTATTTATGTGCTATGTAGGCTGTTCTTTTTTTCTGTTTTGAACATTTTAGAACTATCAGCCCGCTCAAAAGAAGCAATGCAGATTAGGAAAGAAAAAAAAAAGGTTAAAAACATGACTATTTCGTTTTCTTCTCCTGTTGAATTTGTTGCTAGCGTGATAATGATAAGGATGATATTTATTTGTGGCATAGCTAGAGAATTGGGGTCCCGTGAGCTGTTAGTAACAAGGCCCTCCCCCTTTACAATGGCGAGAGTCCAGCGAAGTCTAGTTAACTGGAAGCAAGGGGGAATTTGTTTTTATATGTATGTATGTATGTATGCATGTATGTATGTATGTATGTATGTATGTATGTATGTGTGTATGTATGTATGTATGTATATATATATATATATATATATATATATATATATATATATATATATATATATATATATATATATATATATATGTGTCAAGGGTCTGACAGATTTCCCAATGTTGTCACAAATGAATTATACCTCTGACCTAAGGTAGACTCCCATATAAATAATTTTTATTTCCCTAAATATACAAACCCGAGTGATTTATTTATATTTCCCGGCTCATTTACCTTACAAATCTTAATCAAGAGTCCAAAACTGAAGTTGGGATTATGCGCAATGTTGATAATCCCACAGATTTTTCTTAATTTTGATTGTAGCAAAAAAACAATTTGTAGTGTTCGTTATAAAAAAAAAGTTGTATATTACTATTTATACCTAATACAATTACTGTAGTTACCCACCGATGATAATTCTAATTATTCCAATTCATTCGGGTGTATCTAATTCCTCTTCTATGTAATTTCTCTCATGTTAATTTTTATGACTTGGATCATGCTCGTCATCATTTTATTGCAAATGTTTTACCTGTCTGTTGTACTGTATTTACTTTCTATAGATCAAATCAATGCATCAACTTCCTCTTGAGTAGGCTTCGTAATTTTAAAATTTTTGAGTCAACTTTTATTCTCGGATAATCTGTTACTTGAATACCACAGACTTGTCTGTTTCCTCAATGCTTTCTTACAATGTGGTTTTCCTTTCCACTTATCAGTTCTATCCGTGTTCTTACATTTCTTAAATATATAAATAAATTAGTATAAGAAAAGTATTATATTTTGAAAGGATACATTATTATTATTATTATTATTATTATTATTATTATTATTATTATTATTATTATTATTATTATTATTATTATTATTATTATTATTATTATTATGTGTTGAGTTGTCCGCGGGTGTGGACGTGTGTTTCAATGTTCTGTATCGAATCTGGCTTTAAATGGAATCATTGTATATCTCGTTGTTTATACTATGAAAAATCTCTTTGTGGGTGTTTGCTAGTATTGATATTAGTGAAATATAGTGCTAAAAATCAGTGGTTTCCTTGTATGTGAGGTCTGTAGCGAAAGGCCTGACCCAGCATTTTTGTGTTGGGGCGGGGCTACTTGAAAAGTTCATTGAAAAATGATTCAATATGCCCTTCCTTAGAAAACGAAAAGAAAAACTTAATCCCGTGAATGATTTCGATCTATTTGTGACTGAAATCGACACGGTACTCCAAGGAAAAGAGGAAAATATAATGGCAGCAGCTTATGAAGAATGTGATGACTTAGGCAATCATGGCATGTGTGGGCACTGTGAGTCCTATGTCGCTGATGGGATACAATGCGATGAATGCCGAAGATGGTACCATGATGAAGAAGCTTGCTCTAATTTAAGGGATGGTACAAGTACTCTTTTACAAAGCAGGAACATCATTTATAAATGTCCAAGATGTGTTGAGACTGCATGTGTTGATGACATGACGAGACTAAGCATCAACATAGCAGAGATGAAGGCAAATGTACAACAACAGATGTCTGGTTTTATGGATATGATAACTGCTCAATACACTGATATGCGTCAAGAAATTGTTGAGCTGAAAGAGAAACTTATGGAATACGAAAAAGAGAATGTGACCAAGACTACATATGCAAGTAAGTTGAAATCAAGAAACACTTTGGTTATAAAATCTACGGAGGAAAATAAGAAGGCTTCAGATATCAAGAAAACTATCATGAAGAAGATAACCACGAATGTCGAACAGGTCAAAACCTCTAAACAAGGCCACTTGGTAGTTAATTTTGCGGATAAAACTGGGTTAGAAAAGGCTAAAAATGACTTAGAGGAGGTCAAAAATGACATTAAGGTAGAAGTAGATAAAAAGGATATACTTAAACCGAAGATCAAGGTCTGCAATATTGATGAAAATGAAGATGATATAATTGCCAGTATAATGGAGAAGAATGAATGGTTGAATGATATATGTGAAAATGAAGAAGACTTTAAATTGATCAGGAAGTTTAAATCAAGACAAAGCGGTAAATTACACGTCATTATAAAGTGTAGTCCAACTATCAGGAAAGTCTTCCGTAAAAGAGATGATAGAGTATATACCACGCTTGGAGGATGCTGTAAAATCTATGATTCCTACAATGTATTTCAGTGTTATAAATGCCAGGAATTTGGTCATACTGCTGAAAATTGTAGCAAGACTCAGGTATGTGCCAAGTGTAGCCAGGATCATCGAACCACGGATTGTACTGTAAATACGTTAAAGTGTCATAACTGCACAGTGAGGAATTACAATGATACGAATCATAAGACATATGACGATAACTGTAAAGTATACAAGGAGGAGCTTACCAGGATAAAAAATAGAACCGATCATGGAGTCTAGCCCATTGGTTAAGTGTGGTCTGATAAATATTCAATCGGTGGGGAATAAAACCATAAAGATTAGAAATCTTATTAACGAAATGGAATTAGATTTATGCTTATTAACGGAAACTTGGTTGCAGGGAAATATTAGTAATAACTCAAAGATTCAGGAGATGACGCCGTGTACTTACGATTTCTACCACGTACCAAGAAAGGACAAAACTGGAGGAGGAGTGGATGTCTTTGTGTCGAAAACCTTCTCTAGGGTTTCTATCATGAATGAATTAGTATTTGAAACGTATGAATATATCTGTTTAAAACTGACAAGAAACAATAAGGTATTGAATATAATATCATTATATAGACCACCAGGGAGTAATATGACTAAATTCATTGAAGAATTTAGTATTCTTGTGGGTGTGGTGGATGATATTAAAAATACATTAATTGGTGGAGACTTCAACTGTTGGGTAGATGATGAAAATGATAATAAGGCTAAAGAACTCAAGGAAGTATTTGAGATGTTTAATTTAATAAACAGTGTTTTGGTATCAACGTCAGTAGGTGGTCATACACTCGACTTGGTCATATGTGGAAAAGACTCAGACCTAATAAAAAACCTTGAAGTGGAACCAGACTTTGAGATCTCAAAAACACATAAACTCATCACCTTTAATGTTAATATAAATTGCACCAGATTATTGAAAAAATGGATCACATATAGGGAACGGGAAAATTTTGATGCTGAGAATTTTATTGAAGCTAGTGTAGCGCAAATGTCTTGTGTGAACACACAATGTGAACATATGGTAGACAGAATGTGTTGGGTGCTATACCAAGAAATACAACGACAATTTTGGAAAAATGTACGATACCATGTGTCCCATAAAGAACAAACAAATAGTGGTACGCGAAAATGTTAGATGGTATAATAGTGAGCTATTAAAGGCAAAAAGACACAGACGTAAGATGGAAGGTAGATGGAAAAGAGCCAAATCCTTACAAGCCAGAAATCTATATAATAAGGCCAGAAATGACTATAACATCCTGTTAGAAAAAACAAAAAGAAAATTCTACAACAGCGAATGTAAAAAAACCAATAACATGAAGGACTTTCACAAAAACCTTGATGATTTGATGGGATTAAAGAAAAAATATGTCTTGGCTGACAATGTTTGTGCAGAGAGTTTTGCTATATTCTTTAGTGAAAAAAATTGATAAAATCTATAGAGGCTCCCCCCAAAATCACTTGGAAGGACAGTCAGCTATGCCAGTGAAGGAGGGAAAGAAGTTAATAAAATTTAAGGAAATAAATATGTGCGACTTGTTAAAGGTTATGAGAGAGATGAAGAATACATATTGTGGAAACGACCCTTTCCCAAACAGTTCAATAAGTGAAGCTCTAAACAAGCAAGTTGTATATAATATTTACCTGAACATAATTAACCTAAGTATATCACAATCCTGTTTTCCTAGCTGTGAAAAAACTGCGTTGATCAAACCAATTTACAAAGGGAAAGGTGATGTAAACGAGCTAGATTCATATAGGCCCATTTCAAATTTATCCTACATGTCAAAGCTTATTGAAAAAGTCATAAGTGAGCAATTATGGGCGCATATTGACGAGTTAGAGGTATTCCCGGAAAATCAATCGGCCTACAGAGCTAATCATTCTACAGAAACTACTTTGTGCTCAATAATGAATGATATGATAGGTCTTCTTGATGGGGGAAAGTGTGGAATTTTAATTATGTTAGATCTTAGTGCTGCTTTTGACACTGTTGTGCACGAGTACTTACTTGACGACTTAAAGTCTATTGGAGTGACTGAGGAAGCACTGAAATTTTTGCGGAGTTACTTAGTGAACAGGAAGACTATGGTAGAAGTTTCTGGAAACCGATCCAATGAGAGAATTCTTATGAAGGTGTACCACAGGGTAGTGTCCTGGGCCCTATCTTGTTTAACATATATACTATCGAGCTATCACACATCTTGAAAAAACAAAAAGTGGGTTTTAAACTATATGCAGATGATACTCAGTTTTACCTCTCAATTTCAACAACACAAGATACAGAGAAGAAAATTGATGAGATAATGACTGAAATAAAAACATGGATGCAGAGGAAAAAGCTCAAATTAAATGATGATAAAACAGAATGTATGTTCTTTGGCACAAAGGTGGCTTTGAAGAATTACCAGTTAAATCAAAGTATAAAAATTGGTGATGCTGATGTTGGGATTGTGCCTGTTGTGAAAAATTTGGGTGTACTGATAGACTGTAATTTGTCAATGAAGGACCAAATTGTGAACACAGTGAAAGTGTGTAACTATCACCTGAGAAACATAGCATTTATTAGAAAATATTTAACAGAGGGCAGTACAAAAATTTTAGCGATGAGTCATGTTATATCAAGGCTTGATTATTGCAATTCTCTGTACTACAAATTGCCCAATACACTACTAAGAAAGCTTCAAAATGTGCAAAACCGGGCGGCTAGACTGATAAAAGGCATTAAATTTCGGGAGAGAATAACTCCTGCACTGATCGATCTACATTGGTTACCTGTTAAGGCTAGGATTGAATTTAAAATTTGCTTGTTGACTCACAAAGCACTAACAAGTGATAAGCCTAAATATCTTCGTGATTGCTTGATCCCCTACCCTGAAGCTACCAGCGCCGCTGTAAGAGTTAGACATGCAGATGACCCACATAGACTATTCGAAATTAGTGTGAATCATGCAATAGGAGGAAGAACGTTCAGTTATGCTGCACCGAGACTCTTTAACGACCTTCCACTCGATGTCAAGAATAGCAATAATGTGGCAGCTTTCAAGAAAAACCTGAAGACTTATCTTTTTAGAAAGTGTTATAATAGTGACCTGAAAACTATTAAGCCTGAATACAAATGCTAGCGAAATAACTGATAACGATACAGAGCAAAATATTAACTGGAAAGAAATTATTTTTTTCACACACCAAGGCCCGCCTGAACAGACCTTTAGTGTTTGATGGAGGGCGAGAAATAAACCCGTAAAAGTAAAAAGTAAGTATTAACTAAGCTACTACCCTAGATGGGAAAGCAGGAGGCTATAAGTCCAAGGGCTCCAACAAGAAAAATAGTCGGGAGGTAAGGAAACAAGGAAATAAATAAACCACAAGAGAAGTATGGAGGAAATGAAATAAAATTTTTAAGAACGGTAAAAATAAAATAGATCTTTCATATATAAAATAAACAAACTTAAACAAGAAGTGGAAGAGAGAAAGAGTACCGCCATATTGAATTTTGCAATTTTGATACATCCCCAAAAATAATTTTGACAAACGTGTGGAAATCAGGTTGGCAAAATATTGAAATATACTAGGTTAAAATGCAGTTATCTGTGTTAGATATGAAGTAATGAAGAAATATACGAAAGAAAATGCAAATTGAGAAATTTCAGGATTCAGACAGTCTCCTGCAAGATACTGGTCCATCTCTCTTAATCTTGAAGTCGGAGGACGTAAACAAACTTAAGAAAGTCATCACGGATTCAAGGGCAAATCCTTCAAACTTAAACATTTTGAACTCCGGACAAAAATAACACTAAGTATTTATGATTAGATTTTTTTTTTCTAACCATTTCACTTAATTTTTACCATCATATAATGCTGTGCTAGTTGTTAATATTATAGAAGGTAGACACGATTTTGATTGTTTAACAAAAATCAGGTTCTTGATAAATTTTATATTTTATGATGTTGTCATTGCATTGTCCTAATTTACAGAAAGGCAGGTGTATGAGGATAGAGGAGAATTTGTAAAAAATAGGCCAGACTATTCGGTGTATGAGTAGGCAAAGGGAAAGTGAACCGAAACCAGAGAGAAGGATCCAATGTAGTACTGTCTGGCCAGTCAAAGGACCCCATAACACTAGTGGTAGTAATTGCAACAATGGAAGAAATCACCGGAACTTTACAAATTTTTTGCGTAAAATTAGTTTTATGAATATTTTGGGAGGTATTATCAATTGCTGGGAGTTATGACATGCCAAGTAATTTTTATGAGAGATCAAGTTGAGAAACCATGGCTTTTGGGGGTGGGTATTATGTCAGCAAGAAATGGTAATTTTGCAGTGTTGCTTCTGAATCAGTTTGATGTTTTTAACATAAATTATATATTTATGTTGGATCTGAATGATCTCACTGGACCCAGTACCTTACCTTTGTCTGAAGTATCCAATTGGATAAAATCCAAAATCTAGCAAGGATAGTTACAGGGATTTGTTCAGATTTAACCTCACTTAACCTAGCTTAATGTAATTGGTCTTTACTTGACGTTAGAAAATATTGTGGAGCCTTTGTATAATGACGGACAGGACCTCCCTCATTCATAGAACACCTCTGAACCTAACATACGAGCTGTGTTATTATCTACTTAATTAAAGAGGGGTTAATGCCCCCTTAGACTGCTGTATTCTTAGCGATAGGTTTGAAAATTAGGGCATTATGGAGCATCGCCATCATCATATATACACCCCAATATGGGGGTGGGGTTTTGCCTAATACAATATGAATATTGTGACCTGAAACCCCTCTCTCCCTTACTTAACTTACCCTACATTACCATCTGTCATAGAAAATACTGTAATTAAATACATCCTAACCTTGCACATTATGCTTCATCTGGCTTTGGGTAGCTTTCCTTGTTTTCCTGATAGTATTGCACAGGTTAACTTATCCCTTAACACAAGTTTGGGAGGAATGGTTTGAAGGCTCAAGTCCTTTTCAGATTTAGAAAATATGAAAAGTTGCTGTTATAACAAATATAATTTTTGACAGATGAACCTTTCTTTAGAGCAGTGGGTTACTGTATTTCTTACTGAATATAGAGTAGTGAGGTCAGATATCATATTATATAGCTTTTGAATTATTTTTGTCAAAACACTCACTTCTTACACGCACAACTGCCATTATGTAGCCAAATTAAATGTTGTAAGAAACTGATGAAGTATCAAAACATCTGCATGCTTTAGCATAAGTGTTTGAAAAGTTTTACTTGCTTTAAGATAGTAAATGATGATTACATGACAGAAAAACTAAAAAGCTTCCACAAAGGCCTGAGACTAGCACCTCTCCCCACAACTGCATTAAATTTGCAATACCACAGTACTTGATATATTTTCATCTCTTATATATAAGATTTTTCAATATTAAACTTAGCCGGTGATTATATAAGCTGCAACTCTGTTGCTCGACAGAAAACTCTACGTTCAAAATACGCCAGCGATCGCTATGCAGGTAGGGGGTGTACATCAACAGCGCCATCTGTCTAGCAGGTACTCAGTACTCAATGTAAACACAGAACCAATTTTCTCTCTGTCGGGCTACCGGCAAGACCTACTAATACGCTGTTACTAACTGGATTTGTTTTCACAACTATTTGGTGAAGTACACTATTCTAGTTTTGAGCTTTCGCTATGCAGGTGTTTTATCTTCATCTCAAAACTTGAACTCGTTTTGGATAGATTTAATTAGGGTGACAAAGAGAGTATGGACTCTCTTTCACTTTTAAATGGCCGACCCTTCCCTTAGACGGAAGTGTGTTTAGGTTTTTAGTAATTTTGCTTAACACGTTATAGATCTATATATTTTATATCTCTCCGCCTTTATTAGGCCTCTTCGATTAACTTTCCATTTATTATAAACATATAAAGATAATTTTTATGTTTTGTTTATATGCGACCTTTCCTGATAGTAGGCGGTCCTAACTTGGAACCGAAGTTAATCAACGTTGAGCCCGTTATATCGTATTTAGCCTTTAAAGAATTTAAAACTTTTTAAATTTAATGTTTTATGAAAGAATTTCTTTGATAGTCTTCGTACTGTTTTCAAAGATGAACTAACGTTTAGTTTTTTAGACTACGCAGTTGTTGACGTTCAGGACGTTCAACATGCGCTCTATCGTTACGATAGAGAGAGAGTGTATCACGGTTTCACTTTGCAGTAAGAGTAAATCGATTCTGACGTTTTGTTCATTCTTTCTTAGCTTTAATGTTTTAAATTCTAAATTAAAGGAACTTTTTATTGGAAAACCTTTCAGTTTTTTTCCTTTAGTCAAATAACATGTTTTTTTTTGACGATATATAATTGGGCTCTTCTCTTAGGTGCGAAATCAAGAGAGAAAGAGAGAGAGAGATAGAGACGGAGGGAGAGAGAGGAGAGAAAACGTTCCGTTCAAGCGGGTAACGTTGTTCTCGTGTTTCTCTCGTCCCTAGTCGCTGTACGGGGAAGAAGGTAAAACGTTTCTAGGGTTTTATTCTTGTCCCCAGGCTATGTGCGGTGAGAGATTGTAAACGTAGTTTATTTGAACTAGTGTTTAGTCTCTTTCCCAGCCACTGAATTTTTTATCTTTATATATGTTTTCTGTTTTTTGCTAGTATTAATGAGCTGCAGTATACGACTGATTTCGCAATTACTACCTTTTAATGAGGGTAGAATTGCGTGTTTCAGGTAGAAATCAGTAAAAGTTTCGATTTCAGTGAAATAAGTGCAAAACAGAAAATCAAAGTGATAAAGTGATATGCGCAAAGTGTTACAGTGTTGCGTCCGAGGGTTTGTCTGTTCGTGCCTGTCGTTCACCTAGTCCGGGACCTCTTGCAAGCTCCCAAGCCCAGGGGAGAAGTAATGTCGAACGACTTATGGGTTCGTCAGGCCTTGATCAACGAACAGACGTTTCCCTCCGTGGTTTCGGGCGTATCTACCCAAGATCGCCCCACCCACACAAAGACGAGAGAGCCCATTTATTTCTCGTCTGCGGAAGAGGTTTCTCGTAAGAAACCATGGAGCAAGGTCTCGCAGCTTATTAAGCGCAAGTCGGTCCCTTCCGCGCAAGTCCAACGGCCCAGTTGTAGCCACTGGGTCAGTTCGGACTCGCTGCAGTCTTCCGACGACTGTTCACCTCCTAAGAGAGGCAAAGCGGTACCGCATCAGGCAGTCACACCGTCTGTTGCCGCAGATGCGGGACTTTCGTGCGGAGAAGGTTCACACTGCACCAACCTCTAGCCTACAACCAACCACGGTTGTGCGTCCTGTGGACGCTGAGGCGACCTTCTGCTGCACTCCAGCTGAGAGAGTCCCGCCACCCATGCGTTCCAGTGTACCCTGCCAGCCGCATGTTGACGTTCAGTAACGCACGGAACCTTCCGTTGACGTTCGCGAGGTACAACAACAGTCTAAGTTGTTATGTTTTGACGCGGTGCGTCAACCTCCGCATTCTAGAGTTGTTTTGACTGCTCAGTATAGACAGTCAAAGCAGTCTCGAGTGAACACTGTATGTCCTCACGCACCTGTTGTGGTTGACAGTTCAGTTGTTGACAGTTCACAGACTGTCAAGCAGTTACATGACGTTGCCTTCTGGTCTGCTACTAATGCACCAGTGAGAGACTCACTGAGGTAACCTAGCTTTTATCGGACAAGGTTCCTGTAGATGAGAAAGTGCTGTTCTCCCTCCTACTGATATTCCCTTGAGGACTCTGTCATTTGGAGAGGAGCCTTAAGCTGCTTAGCCTCCTATGGACTTTAATTAAATCATGATGATTTTTTAAGGATCTTCGTCCGGATCTTGTAACTGCTGCTCCTCATTCGCCTAAACGTCGGAACTTACACTAGGCCTAGCTACTTCGAAGCCGTTGTTTTTAAGCTAGTGCTCTCTCGCTCTCCTAGAGAGCGTTACGTTGGCTAGGCGACTGGTTTTTGCACCAGGAGGAGTTTTAGGGATACAGCCTTTGTTTTCCCTTCTTTTAAACTGGCTTATAGAGCGAGAGTCTGATAGGACACGAGAGAAGTTCTCGGCTTGGGAGTTCTTGCCTCTGCCCAGATAGACTTCTCAATTCTGGTAGACTCGCCCTGGCGCCTAGCCAGGAGACGCTCCAAGTTGTTTACAGGTCAACTTCTCAACTTTTGTCGAGCCTTTGAAGTTTTGCTGTACTATTATGTCACACATAACAAGGCTTTCAGGGATGGTAAATGGTTCCGCCTCAGTCGCTAACCCCGTCTGTTGCCACACCTGCTCCCGTAGACCCTAAATGGGCTTTGCTGCAAGACATGCAGTCCAAGCTTGCGTCCTTGATAGAGGACTTTAATGCAGAGAAGAACCTTCTGGCCAACAACCTTCCAACCGGTTGGTTGTGCGCCCTGTTGACGCTGAGGTAACCTACTCGCGTCTGCCAGTTGAGGTGGTTCCTCCTTCTGGCCAACAACCTTCCAACCGGTCGGTTGTGCGCCCTGTTGACGCTGAGGTAACCTACTCGCGTCTGCCAGTTGAGGTGGTTCCTCCACCGATGCGACCCAGTGTGGGTTGCCAGTCGCACGTTGACGTTAAGCGACGCTCGGAGGTGGTTGTTGACGTTCAGGACGTTCAACAACCAGCAGAGGTGACTTGTTGTGACGCAGTGCGTCAACCTCAGCAACCCGGTAGGGTGTTGACTGCACAACCCAGACAGTCTAGACAGTTTCGGGTTGACGCTGTACTTCCTCGCGCACCCATGGTTGTTGACAGTTCACAGACTGTGCAGCAGTTCCATGATATTGCGTCCGGCTCCGTCACGCATCCACCAGTGCGACCGGATTCAGCGAGTCAGACGTTGCCCACTCCGTTGCCGTTTCCTCATCAGTTTCGGATGAGGAACCCTCTGATGAGGACGTTGCTGAACAAGACGATCAGCCCCCAGCCCTGCTATCCATCCAGAAGATGCTGAAGAAGGAACGCTGCCCAGTCAGGCTGTGGATGAGTCTGGTAGGGACACTGTCATCCGTGGATCAATTTGTGTCACTAGGAAGACTACACCTCCGTCCTCTTCTATACCATCTAGCTTTTCACTGGAAAAAGGACAAGACGCTAGAAGCGGTCTCGATCCCGGTTTCCGGAAAGATAAAGTCTTGTCTGACTTGGTGAAAGGACTATATCAACCTTAGAGAGGGTCTTCCCCTGACTGTTCAGACTCCCAACCACGTTCTCTTCTCGGACGCATCGGACGTAGGCTGGGGTGCGACATTAGACGGTCGGGAATGCTCGGGATTATGGAACTCGAGTCAAAGGACAATGCATTTCAACTGCAAGGAGCTACTGGCAGTAAGTCTGACCTGGAAAAGCTTCAGGTCTCTCCTTCAAGGCAAAGTGGTGGAGGTGAACTCGGACAACACCACGGCTTTGGCGTACTGTACATCTCCAAGCAAGGAGGGACCTACTCTCTGACATTGTACGAGATCGCAAGGGACCTCCTCACCTGGTCAAAAGGTCTAGACATATCACTAGTAACGAGGTTCATCCAAGGCAACTTGAATGTCATGGCAGATTGTCTCAGTCGGAAGGGACAAATAATTCCAACAGAATGGACCCTCCACAAGGATGTATGCAAGAGACTTTGGGCCACCTGGGGCCAGCCAACCATAGATCTCTTTGCAACCTCGATGACCAAGAGGCTCCCAATATTTTGCTCACCAATCCCGGACCCAGCAGCAGTTCATATAGATGCCTTTCTACTAGATTGGTCACATCTAGATCTATATGCATTCCCTCCGTTCAAGATTGTCAACAAGGTACTGCAGAAGTTCGCCTCTCACGAAGGGACAAGGTTGACGCTAGTTGCTTCCCTCTGGCCCGCGAGAGAATGGTTCACCGAGGTACTTCGATGGCTAGTAGACGTTCCCAGAACACTTCCCCCAAGGGTGGACCTTCTACGTCAGCCACGCGTAAAGAAGGTACACCAAGGCCTCCACGCTCTTCGTCTGACTGCCTTCAGACTATCGAAAGACTCTCGAGAGCTAGAGGCTTTTCGAAGGAGGCAACCAGAGCGATTGCTAGAGCAAGGAGAACATCCACCCTTAGAGTCTACCAATCGATGTGGGAAATCTTCCGAAACTGGTGCAAGTCAGTATCCGTATCCTCGACCAGTACCTCTGTAACTCAAATAGCTGACTTCCTCTTATATCTGAGGAAAGAACGATCTCTTTCAGCTCCCACTATCAAGGGTTACAGAAGCATGTTGGCATCAGTCTTCCGTCACAGAGGCTTAGATCTTTCCAACAATAAAGATCTACAGGACCTCCTTAAGTCTTTTGAGACCACGAAGGAGCGTCGTTTGGTTACACCTGGTTGGAATTTAGACGTGGTACTAAGATTCCTTATGTCAGACAGGTTCGAACCGCTACAATCAGCCTCCCTGAAAGATCTCACCTTAAAGACTCTTTTCCTGGTATGCTTAGCCACAGCTAAAAGAGTCAGTGAGATTCATGCCTTCAGCAAGAACATCGGCTTCTCATCCGAAACGGCTACATGTTCTACAACTTGGTTTTCTAGCCAAACACGAGCTGCCTTCTCGGCCTTGGCCAATATCGTTCGATATTCCAAACTTATCGTATGGTTGGAAATGAACTAGAAAGAGTCTTATGTCCTGTAAGAGCTCTTAAGTTCTATTTAAAAACCTTTACGAGACCCGTCTGAAGCTTTATGGTGTTCAGTTAAGAAACCATCTTTGCCTATGTAAAAGAATGCTTTATCCTATTTTATCAGACTGTTTATACGAGAAGCTCATTCCCATCTGAATGAGGAAGACCAAGCTTTGCTGAAGGTAAGGACACACGAAGTTAGAGCTGTCGCAACTTCCGTGGCCTTTAAACAAAATAGATCTCTGCAAAGTATAATTGACGCAACCTATTGGAAAAGCAAGTCAGTGTTCGCGTCTTTTTATCTTAAGAATGTCCAGTCTCTTTACGAGAACTGCTACACTCTGGGACCATTCGTAGCAACGAGTGCAGTAGTGGGTGAGGGCTCAACCACTACAATTCCCTAATTCCATAACCTTTTTAATCTTTCTCTTGAAATGTTTTATTATTGTTTTTGGGTTGTCCGGAAGGCTAAGAAGCCTTTCGCATCCTACTTGATTTGGCGGGTGGTCAAAGTCATTTCTTGAGAAGCGCCTAGATTAGAGGTTTTGATGAGGTCCTGTTGTATGGGTTGCAACCCTTGATACTTCAGATCCTAGGGGTCGCTCAGCATCCTAAGAGGATCGCGAGGCTCCGTAAGGAAGACGTACTTAAAAAGGCAGAGTAATTGTTCAAGTCGACTTCCTTACCAGGTACTTATTTATTTTATGTTTGTTATTTTGAATAACTGCTAAAATGAAATACAAAATACTTAGCTCATAATAATGTAAACAAGTAATGCTGGTCTCTACCCACCCCCCTGGGTGTGAATCAGCTTATATAATCACCGGCTAAGTTTAATATTGAAAAATGTTATTTTTATTAATAAAATAAATTTTTGAATATACTTACCCGGTGATTATATATTAAAGGACCCTCCCTTCCTCCCCAATAGAGACCCAGTGGACCGAGGAGAAAATTGGTTCTGTGTTTACATTGAGTACTGAGTACCTGCTAGACAGATGGCGCTGTTGATGTACACCCCCTACCTGCATAGCGATCGCTGGCGTATTTTGAACGTAGAGTTTTCTGTCGAGCAACAGAGTTGCAGCTTATATAATCACCGGGTAAGTATATTCAAAAATTTATTTTATTAATAAAAATAACATATTACTTATTTGACTTTATATTCCATATTGGAAATATGACGAAACTCATGTCGCACAACCTTTTCTTCAGGCGAAATCATCATTGGCGAGAAAATAGAGTACCATAACCTAGATTAACTCAGATAACTTTTATCATCATAATATAGCCTTGCTGACTTTCTTTAGAGCATGAGTGTACTTTAACATCAGAATTCAACTTGACATCAAAATGCAAATAAACAACACTCTTTAGGAGAATTGATAATGATAATGATGAGATTGATTAGAAGAGGACCCCTAAAACGTTTTTGTTCTTATACGAATACAAATCTACTAGCCATAAACTTTTATGCGAAGTGTCAACAACCCTCTGCTAGTTAGCAGGGATAGTGAAAGGGTAGACCGTCCATCCTACTCACACACTCACTCAGCGAGAACCTCACTTTTGCTTTTAGCTCTGTTGAGTGAAGACGTGACTTTTCTCTTTCCTGTTAACCATTGTGATTCATTGGTCGTAAAACTAAAAGATTTCCTGCTTTTACTTTTCAGGTGTTTGTGGTTCTCTGAGTACTTGCAATTATGCAGGTTTTCCTTGCATAGTGGTGGGCCGCTCTTCCGGAATGTTTACGTCTAATCCTGCATGCAGAAGACACTCCTACACGCTGGCTTCTCCATACGACGAGTGTCAAGAGTGACCATCCTTGCAGTGGGAATTGTACAGTGGGAAAAGGTAGAAGTCTGAAAGGGATTCTTCTCCCTCGGGATCCTCTCCAAGGTGGAAGAAGTCGGGACATCCTTCTCCAGCGTCTTGTACTTTCCCCTTTGCCTCTTCCCGTTCAGCCTCCTCCGGAGGGTGATTAGATAAAATTACAATAATGACCAGTTTTAAACATATAACTTACGGTAGTTATATATATAGCTTACATCCCTGACGTCACGGCAGAAATTTCAAAACTCGCGCCAATCGCCAATTGGATAGCCAGGTGTACCACCTGCGCGCCCTCCAGTGAGGTACCTGGAACCTATTCCATGATTCTTCAGATCTTCCCTGCCGCCGCAAGCGGCGACATCGTTGGATATTCTACTCGCTATTTACCTGATTTATTGCAGTTTACTTTGGTGATGTACAATAATTTGGTTTTGACTCTCGCTTGTTTGGATTTTCTTTTGGGTATTCTTGAATTACTTTTGGATTTTGATATTTTGACCCTTGCTTGTTGATCTCTCTTATAAATATTCAAAATGGCCACCCCCCCTTTAACTTTTAGAATGTGTGTGAGTGGGTGTAAGACCCGGTTGGCTAAGGCCTCTATTGATCCCCATTCTCTCTGCGTTAAATGCAGAGGTAAAGTATGTGAGTTGGGTGATCGTTGTGACGAATACATTCTTTTATCTGAGAGTGAGTGGCTAGAGTTTGACCGCTATACGCGTAAACTAGAGAGAGATAGGCTGAGACGAAGTTCTTCTCATTCTTCCAGAGACTTTTCCTCTTCCCGTGTCACTGAACCTAATCCTTCCCCTGTAGTGGTAGTTTCTGATCCCACTACTGTTACTGTACCGCTAATGAGCCTACGCTAAAGGATATGATGGTGGCTATTCAAGCTCTGGGCGCGAGGGTTGAATCGCTCGCTGTGGACAGAACGCAATTGATGTCCGATGTGAAGCAGTTAAAATGTGACACTGCTAGAAGTGCAGTGAATTTATTTAGTGCAATGGAGGTTGCGCCTGCTTGGGCCTGTCGTTCTCCTAGTCTTAGACCTCTTCCAAGCGCCCCAACCCCTGGGAGAAGGAATGTCGAACGACGAAAGGAAACGAGAGGCTTTAGCTCCCGAGCAGACGTCGCCTTGAGCATACCTGTTGACGTTTCACAGGACGTTCGCCCTCACCATGGGAAAGGTGAGGTTAAAGTGATTTCATCATCCTCGGATGACGCAGTACCTTAAAGAGGCTGGCGTCAAGCTTCCAGACCTCTTAAGAGGAAAATGGATAAAGTCAACCAGTGTCCTACCATGACACCGCAAGCTCCTGGTTGTAGCCGCTGGAGCAGTTCGGAGCATTTTCCTTCTTCCGAAGAGAGCTTGCCTGCCAAACTTCCTGAAAGGACGTCGGATTCTGTCAAGAATTGTCCAGTTGCTGGTCAGTTGTCTGAACCGGGCTTGACCATGATTCATGCTCCTCTTCCGCCGTCAGACTGGTTATCGCCCTCTGGATGCTCTGAGCGTTCTTTGAGCGGCGTGGAGAGCGAACTCGTGTTAGACGTGACGTCCCCTGTATCACAACGAGTTGACCCGAATTTTAATATGCTACAAGAGATGCAACAGAGACTCTCTTCGTTCATTCAAAGTTACTAATCTACAGACAATAAAAGATTAGCATGCCTGGATCCTGAACATCAGGAAGCTTCTCTTCTGGCCGCCAAGCGGCGTAAGGCTGTTAGTCGAGAGGTTCTTGACGACGAACGTCTTTCCATCTCCCCCGTTAAATGTCGTGATACTGTTCCTCATAAGGAAAGCGGACATAATCTTGACCCCAAACGTCAAGCAACCAAACGTGACATCAGGTGTCAAGCAGCCAGACGTGACATTGAGCGTCAAGCGGCCAGACGTGACATCGAGCGTCCAACAGAGCGAGGCGCCGAGCGTCCTCCTAAACGTGACATTGAACGTCCTACAGGACGTAATCTCGAGCGTCCAGCAAAACGTGACGTCGAGCGTCCTACAGAGCGAGGCGCCGAGTGTTCTACTAAACGTGACGTTGAACGTCCTACAAGATGTGATCTCGAACGTCCAGCAAAACGTGACGTCGAGCGTCCAGCTAGACGTGACGTCGAGCGTCCAGCAAAACGGGACGTTGAACGTCCAGCGAGACGTGATGTCGAGCGTCCTCCAGGACGCGGCGGCAAGCAGCCAGACAGGACGTCGAGCGTCAAGTGGTACGCGGTGTCGAGCGTTAAACAGGACGCGACGTTGAGCGTCAAGCAGAACGTAACACTGAGCGTCGATCATCTTTACGTGATGCTGGGAGTCAAGAAGTGAGGATGAGAGCCTCGGATGTTGAGATCAAGAACACTAGTTCTGATCGCTTTGATCGCGAGCGTTTCACCGAGCGGCAAGCGTTAGATCAACAAGGTGACAGACATGATGATCTGGGGTCTCTTGACGCCAGAAGTCAGGACCTTAATGAAATGTATCCTGATACTGTAAGCACAACATCGCTACTTCCGTTTGGGCTTTGTCAGAGGAAAACATCGACAATCACCTTTCTCCTGTTGAATTATTTGAGGAGTTATCAGAAGGAGAAGATTCTAAGTCGTTTCGTCCTTCAGTGGATCTTAAGAAACTCACGAAAGTTTTTAACGATGAGTTTCCAGATTCTTTCGTGCCCGTTGCTCCATGTTCGCCACCCTCAGAATTCATGCTTGGGAAGGCCTCGAAGAAGTCTCTTTTTACCAAAATGGTTCTGTCACGGTCATGAAAGAGAGCTCTAAGGATGATGGGAGACTGGATGGAGTCCAAAAAGGACCAAGGAAAGGCAGCCTTTGCTTTTCCTCTGACTAGACTAGCATCTAGATCTAGTATCTGGTATGAGACGGGAGAAGTTCTCGGCTTGGGAGTTCCTGCCTCTGCCCAAGGAGATTTCTCAAGTCTAGTAGACGCTCCTCATCGGTCGGCCTTGAGGAAGACCAAGATTCTCTGGTTAACTTCGGAGTTAGATCATCTTCTCAAAGGCGTCTTTGGAGCCTTCGAGGTTTTCAATTTCCTTGACTGGACTCTGGGAGCTTTTGGCAAGAAGGTTTCTGCCCTTAAAGAGGGTGACACTACTAGTCTAATCCACATCATGTCCTGTATGGAGAAGGCGTTACTAGACTGATCTAATGAGTTGGCAGCGCTTTTCTCAGCAGGGATCCTTAAGAAAAGAGCTCAGATGTGTTTGTTTCTGTCTCTTGGGGTTACTCCCTTTCAGAAATCGGAACTGCTATATGCACCTCTGTCTTCCTCTCTTTTTCCACAAGAACTGATTAGAGAGCTTTCATCCGCATTAACATAGAAAGCAACCCAAGATCTGGTCTCAAAGACGGCAAGAAAGGTCCTACCAACTTCCTTCTCTAGCCGCAAGCCAAAGGAAGAAACACCATTCTTTAAGTGTTCTCAGCCCTTTTGAGGGAAGACTTCCAGCAGGGGTAGCTCCAGGCCCGATGGAAGGAGAGCAAAGAGGAGAGGATTCAGAACCGGGCGAAGCAGAGTCTGACTGTTTTCGCCTACAGGCAGTAGGAGCCAGACTACACAACTTCTGGCGAGCGTGGGAGAAGAGGGGAGCAGACCTTTGGTCAGTACAACTTCTGAAGAAGGGTTACAAAATCCCTTTTATAGGGAAACCTCCTTTGGTTTTAGCTCCAGTAGATCTCTCTCCCAGATACAGAGAGGAGTCAAAGAGGCAGGCTTTACAACTCCAAGTGTCTCTCTTGTTAGAGAAGGGGGCCATAGAGAGGGTGCGGGACTTGCGGTCACCAGGCTTTTACAACCGCCTGTTCCTGGTTCCCAAGAATTCGGGGGGATGGCGTCCAGTCCTGGACGTAAGTGCACTCAACACGTTTGTCCAGAAGACGAAGTTCTCCATGGAGACTTCAAAGTCAGTCCTTGCAGCAGTAAGAAAGGGCGACTGGATGGTCTCATTAGACCTCCAGGACGCTTACTTTCACATCCCCATTCATCCGAGCTTCAAGCATTATCTGAGGTTCGTCTTCAAGGGGGAAGTGTTTCAGTGTCGAGCCCTGTGTTTCGACCTCAGCACCGCCCCTCAAATATTTACGAAACTAATGCTCAATGTAGCAAGAATACTGCACTCAAGAGGCATCAGAGCCTCCCTGTATCTAGACGATTGGCTTCTCAGAGCTCACTCCTACGATCATTGCCTGAAGGATCTTCAGATAACTTTGAGACTAACAGAAGAATTGGGTCTTCTTGTCACCAAGGACAAGTCTCTTCTGACACCATCACAAAAGATACTTTATTTGGGGATGGTGATTGAGAGTTGAGTTTTTCGGGCTTTTCCGTCTCCCTTAAGGACGGAGCAAGCCGTCTTGAAACTGCAATCTTTTTCCAAAGAAGCAGAAGTGTTCTGCGATGAAGTGGATGAGTCTGTTGGGAACTCTCTCCTTGTTGGAACAGTTTGTCTCTCTAGGAAGGCTGAATCTTCATCCTCTACAATTCCACCTCAATCATCTTTGGAACAAGGAGAAGGATCTAGAGACGATGTGCATTCCAATCACGGAATCCATAAGAAGTTGCCTTCAGTGGTGGAATGATCCGAACAGGTTTCAAGAAGGTCACCCCTTTGAACAGAAGAACACAGACCTTGTGTTGTGGTCCGAAGCCTTGGACTCGGGGTGGGGAGCAACATTGGGCAAGTTGGAAGTTTCGGGGTTGTGAACAGAGGTTCAGAAGAGCTTCCGCATCAACCAAAAGGAATTGTTAGCAGTCCTGTTGGCCCTCAGAAGCTTCAAAGGGTCAGTTTTGAACAAAGTGGTGCAGGTCAATGCCGACAACACCACCGCATTGGCTTACATTGCCAAGCAAGGCGGAACCCACTCGATGTCCCTTTACGAGACTGCGAGGAATCTCCTCATCTGGGCAAAGGAAAGGAATGTAGTCCTAATTACAAGGTTCATTCAGGGGGAGAAGAATGTGATGGCAGACAGCCTCAGCAGGAGAGGTGAAATTCTGTCCACAAAATGGACACTCCATCAAGAAGTCTGCAAGAATCTGTGGCGACTTTGGGGTCGCCCTTGCATAGACCTATTCGCGACCTCGAAGACAAAGAGGCTAGAGATTTATTGCTCCCCTGTGCCAGATCTCGAAGCAGTCCACATAGATGCTTTCCTGTTAGATTGGTCCATTCTGGATGTGTACGTTTTTCCACCGTTCAAGATCCTTTACAAAGTGTTACAAAAGTTTGTGTTACACGAAGGGACCAGAATGACTCTAGTGGCCCCCTTTTGGCCCTCAAGAGAATGGTTCACAGAGGTACTGGAATGGATGGTGGACACTCCAAGAAGCCTTCCATTAAGAGTAGATTTACTCAAACAACCCTGCTTGGAAAGGTACAATCAAAGTCTCCAAAATCTTCATCTAAGTGCCTTCAGACTATCGAAAAACTCACAAGAGCTAGAGGTTTTTCGAAGGAGGCAGCTAGGGGTATTGCAAGAGCTAGAAGGACTTCGACCATCAGGGTTTATCAATCCAAGTGGGAGGTTTTTAGAGAATGGTGCAGAGTCAACTCTGTTTCCTCATCCAGTACCTCTGTAGCTCAGATTGCTGACTTCCTGTTATACCTACGAAGGAAGCGGAATTTTTCCTCCTCTACCATCAAGGCATACAGGGGTATGTTAACAACTGTATTCAGGCACAGAAACTTGGACCTTTCGAATGATAAAGACCTACAGGAACTTCTAAAATCGTTTGATACATCAAAGCAACGGCATCAGGATTCACCAGCTTAGAATCTGGATATAGTCCTGAAGTTCCTTATGAGTGACAGGTTTGAGCCCTTGCATTCAACTTCCTTTAAGGACCTCACAATGAAGACTTTTTTTTTTGGTTAGCCAAAAGAGTTAGTGAAATCCATGCGTTTAGTAAAAAGTTGGTTTTCGAGATAACAAAGCTATCTGCTCATTGCAGTTAGGCTTTCTCGCCAAGAATGAACGCCCTTCTCAACCTTTGCCCAAGGCTTTTGAGATTCCGAATCTTTCGGATGTGGTTGGCGAGGAGTTGGAGAGAGTCTTGTGCCCAGTAAAAGCCCTGAAGTTCTACCTGGACATAACGAAAGAGTTGCGAGGCAAGTCGGAAGCTCTTTGATGCTCGGTCAAGAAGCCCTCGTTACAGATGTTAAAGAATGCCCTTTCATTCTTCATCAGACTTTTAATAAGAGAGGCTCATGCACATTGCAGTGAGACAGACCTTAGACTTTTAAAGGTCAAGACGCACGAAGTTAGAGCTGTAGCAACTTCAGTGGCCTTCAAGCAGAATAGATCGTTGCAGAGCATTATGGACACAACCTTTTGGAGGAGTAAATCTGTGTTCGCTTCACACTATTTGAAAAGTGTCCAGACTCTTTATGAGGACTGCTACACTCTGGGACCATTCGTAGCAGCGAGTGCAGTAGTGGGGGAAGGATCCACCACTACATTCCCATAATCCTAATACCCTTTTCTTCTCTTGGAACTTTTAATTTGTTTTTATGGTTGTTTGTGGAGATTGCGACAGTCTTCCGCAATCATTAATTTTAGTCAGGTGGCCAATTTTGTTCCTTGAGAGTGCCCGAAACTGGGTATTGGAGGAGGTCCTGTCACATAGAGGTATGTACACCGGTTTGACAGCTGCTAGAGGTCTTCAGCCCCCTGGGAGGATCCCGGGATCTCATAAGGAAAGCTGACATAATGAGGCAGAGAATCATTAAAGTCAGCTTCCTTATCAGGTACGAACCCTTAAGCTTGTTTTATTAACTCTTAAGTAGAATTCCAACTATATTGGCTGTCTCTGACTCTCCACCAAAGGTGTTAATCAGCTATATATATAACTACCGGGTAAGTTATGTTTAAAAATGATTTGTTCCGTAACCGAAATACAAACCACGCTATTTACATTGGGTTTACCTTTTAGCGCAGCTGAAATGACGAGCCAATAGTTTTAACGAGGGTTAATTACCCCCGCGCTAGTTAGCGGGGGTAGGGGAAGGGTAGCTTGCTACCCCTCCCCCCCCACACACCGGTGACTTGCTTCACTTCACTTTTGGCTCGGAAATGAACAGACGTGTCTGTCCATCGTCCTCGTTGACAGCCTTTAATCTTTTTTCTGCTTTTTCTTTACTACAGCTTGTGTGTGTGTTTGAAATTGACTACCTATTATTATTATCTTTACTATGCGTACGTGCCCTGGTGTTGCTGGCCGCCCTTGTGGGACCTTTATGTCGGCCTAGGATACGGATCCTCACACCCTTTGCCCTCAGTGTCGGGGCTGACGGTGTGACCAGGAAAACGTGTAGTGAGTGTAGGGAGTGGTCTGCCTCCCAGTGGGAGAGGTTTGGCCGCCGGCGTAAGAAGAAGTCCAAGAGAGACCGTTCTCCTTCGGGGGTTGCCTTGAAGGAGGAAGGTTCTCGGGACTCTTCTTTCGCCGCCCAAACCTCCTCCGAAGCTCCCCCTCGTCCGGCTCCTAAGGAGAGTCGGCCGAGTGGTAGCGCAGGCCCTAGTTCTGTTTCCCGACCTTGGGTGGGGGGAGAGGGCGTCGCCTCCCATAGCGGGGCGCTTCCCCCTCCTCCTCAGGGGAGGTTATTGATAATTTGTTGTCTAATGATGATCTCTTACAGATTTGGGCTTCCCTGGCGCTTAAGGGCTTGCCCTCCAGGGTCGCCTTGATTGACCTTGTCTCGTTGGGGGCCGCCGTTAAGCAGTTGCCGGCGGTAGCAGAGGTAGACCCTCTGGTCTATCGTCGACGTCGTGGTGGCAGAGGCCTCCGACGGGGCGGGGCAATCCTCTGCAGGTGCAGTTGAGGATGATGGTGCTGACGGCTCTCCTCCCCATTCCGTATATCCTTCGAAGGGGGAAGTGAGTCCTCGTCGTACTCAGCCTACAGCTCCTGCTCCTTTGGACCTCTCTGCAGACCGTTCTCCAACTCCTGCTAGAACTTCACCTTCTGGGGAACTCGTCACCCGACGGGCAACGGTCCCTTCGGGGCAAAGGGATTCTTCCCTTTCACGTGCAGGCGCTCTCCTGCTCGTCAGCGCTCTCCTCCTCGTCAGCGCTCTCCTGCTCGTCAGCGCTCTCCTCCTCGTCAGCTCTCTCCTGCTCGTCAGCGCTCTCCTCCTCGTCAGCGCTCTCCTGATCGTCAATGTTCTCCTGCTCGTCAGCGCTCACCTGTTCGCCGGCGCTCTCCTGATGTTCGCCCTCCTCGTCAGCGCTCTCCTGAGGACATCCTACATCCTGTGGTTCCTGAAGAGCGCTTAGCGCACCAGCATTCTTCTGCTCGCCCTTCTGCAGTGTTAGCGCACAGGCGCTCTCCTGCTCGTCAGCGCTCTTCTGAGCGTCAGCGCTCTTTTGAGGATCATCGCCCTCCTGCTCGCCAGCGCTCTCCTGTGGTCTCTGACCATCCTGCAGTCCCTGTTGGACACCCTGCACGCCATCAGTCTCCTGAGCTCTCGCGCGATCCTCATCTTGTGTCTACTCAACGACGTCCGCGTTCTCCAGTGCGTGTTTCTAAAGCACATGTTCGCCCACGCGCCTACGCTCTTCCTGTTCCTGTTCGTGAACGCGCCGCGCCATCTGTTCCTTCACAGGATCTCACGTGTCGCCCCCTTGCTCGCCAGCGTTCACAGGCGATCCTAGTATCGCCTGTTCGTCAGCGCTCTCCTACGCGTCAACGATCACCTGTTTATCGGCGATCTCCGGACCGCCCGCGTGATTTACAGCCTGCGCGCACGCGTTCTCCAACGCGTCGTCGACCAGAGGTTCTGGAAGGACATGGTTCGCCGTCTGCTAGCTCGCCATCGCGCGATCATTCACCTGCGCTTCGCGCGCTATCGCTCGCCAACGCGTCACCATGCGACAACGCGCCATCGCTCACCCGCGCGTCAGCGTTCGCCAGCTCACCACCGATCGCCTGCTGATTTACGTCGCCTGCGATCTTCCTCACCCACGCGGCAACGCGTTCCCTCGCCTTCGCGCCAACGCATTCGTTCGCCGACTCGGGCACGTGCTCGTTCACCTGTACACCCTCGCGCCCACTCGCCTGCGCGACCGCTCCCCTGCGCGCCCGCGCGACCGCTCGCCTGCGCGACCGCTCGCCTGCGCGACCGCTCGCCTGCGCGACCGCTCGCCTGCGCGACCGCTCGCCTGCGCGTCCACGCGATTGCTCGCCTGCGCGCCCGCGCGATCGCTCGCCTGCGCGCCCGCGCGATCGCTCGCCTGCGCGCCCCGCGCGATCGCTCGCCTGCGCGCCCGCACGATCATTCGCCTGCGCGACCGTTCGCCTTCGCGCGACCATCGATCGCGGCGAATTTCGCAGCCAGTGATAGCAGGAACGCGTGTTCCTAGACAGCGCTCGGGATCGCCTCCATCCAAACGCAGGACTATAGTGCAGGACAGGGAAGACACTGCGGAGAGGTTAGTGCATCATTCTTCCCCCCCTTCTTTTCAGGCAGGTACTGTGGAGTCCACTCCAAAGGATCGCCCGATCCCTTTCCCTCCAGCGAGGATTTCGGACTCTGTGTCCGTGGAGCAACAGACTTGGTTTGGTCCTCTGATGCGGGCGTTAGTGAGGGTAATGAAACCAGCACTCGCCGATCAGGGCAACAAACCAACGGCTGCCTCTCCTACGCTGAAGAGAAAGAGAGGAGTGGACTTCGTGGTGACTTCTCCCAGGGCGAAGTTGGTTCCCAAGAGGTCTGTCGCGAAGCCCCCTTCTCCTGCCCGAGCGTTTTCTCCTTCTCCCGTGGACGAAGCTTTTCCGTCCTCGGGTGAGTCCAGTGAAGCGGTAGTCTTCCCCTCGGCACCAAGGGGGGAGACTTCGCTTCATGGAGGAGAGTCGTCTCGTGAGGAAGGGGCTCCTCGAACCTCTTTGTTGGGATCCTGTATCCCTCCCAGGAGGGAATCCAAGGACTCCAAGACCGTCCCGAAATCATCTTCGAGGATTCGCCAGGAACCCGCGGCGCCCCGGGGGAATGTCCACGCTTCACCCCAGGAAGAGATTCCGGGGACAGGAGACTTAGCTGCCAGCCCGCAAGGAGGAGATCAGCAGGAATCCGAACATGCCTTCTGGCAGGTCCTAAGCCTGATAATGCAACTTAACGGGCTTATGGACCCCATGATCGCCCCCCGTGAAGGCAAGGACACTATCTTGGACGAAGTGTTTGACGTTCGGAAGGCCCCCAAGTCCAGTGCGGCTCTGCCCTGGTCTCGGGGTCTGAAGAGTGCCAGAGCTAGGGCCAACGCTCAGCTCGCGATTCTTGCCTCCTCCAGTCGTTCCTCTGCCGGGAACAAGCTCATCCCTCCTCCTCGTCTTCAGCAGAGGAGGTATTTCGAGATCTTGGGTAAGTCCAGCCTCGCTCTTCCTCTCCATCACTCCGTGGAGGAGCTGGCGAAGGGAGTTCCCCTTGAGAAGCTCTCTGCCCGGCAGGTGTCATTCTCGGTGGCAGAGATCCTTAGCCATGAAAAAGTCGCGAAGTGTGCCATGCAGGCCACTTCGTGGCTGGACTTTTGGCTAGGAACTCTGGGCATCCTATTGCGCTCTGAGGACTTGTCCAAGGAGACCAATAGGAAGGCCCTGGAGACCTTCTTACTCTCGGGCACCCGCTCCATTGAGTTTTTGGCGCACCAGGTTACCACCCTGTGGGCCAACTCGGTGTTGAAGCGGCGCGATGCTGTGACCGAGAGATTCCATCCGAAGGTCCCCACCGGGGATGGTGCAGGCTCAGACATGCTTCCCTTCTGGGGGAGAACCTGTTTGAGCCTCAGGACATGGAGCGAACGGCTGAGAGGTGGAGGAAATCCAGCACGGACTCCCTCCTCCATAGGGCCCTTACAGCTCGGCCCTATAAGCCTCCAGCTCCGCCGCAACAGCAGCAGCAGCCTCGTAAGGCTCCGAAGCAGGCACCGGCAGTTAAGAAGGTGGTGTCTAAGCCCCAGCCCTTTCCAGCCAAGGTCAAGAGGGGCGGTAAGTCCTCCAGGGGAGGCAAGACTCCTAGGGATGGCGGCCGCGGCCGCAAGCCCTAGGGGTGGCGGTCCCCCTGCGTGTCCACCTGTGGGGGGATGCCTTCAGCGTTGCGTCCGCAGGTGGCAGCAACACGGGGCCGATGCTTGGACGGTCACAGTGATCGGCCAAGGCTATCGCGTCCCGTTCACAACATCTCAACCTCCCCTGACAGCGAATCCAGTGTCGTTGAGCTCCTATGCCACAGGGTCGGCAAAGGGGCTGGCCCTTCGGGCCGAAGTCGAGACCATGCTCGAGAAGGGTGCTCTCCAGGAGGTCGTCGACGGCTCCCCAGGCTTCTTCAGTCGACTCTTTCTTGTAAAGAAGGCGTCTGGAGGCTGGAGACCTGTCATCGACCTCTCAGCTCTGAACGGGTTTGTCAAGCAAACCTGGTTCAGCATGGAGACAGCAGACACGGTCAGACTTGCGGTGAGACCACAAGACTTCATGTGCACACTGGATCTAAAGGACGCGTACTTCCAGATCCCAATCCATCCGTCTTCCAGGAAGTACCTGAGATTCTGCCTAGACAACAAGATCTACCAGTTCAAGGTGCTGTGTTTCGGTCTCTCCACAGCTCCTCAGGTGTTCACCAGAGTGTTCACCCTGATTTCATCTTGGGCGCACAGGAACGGCATTCGTCTCCTTCGTTATCTGGACGATTGGCTGATCCTAGCAGACTCGGAGTCGACCCTTCTTCGGCACCGAGACAGGCTTCTGGATCTTTGCCAGGATCTAGGGATCGTGGTAAACCTCGAGAAGTCCTCTCTGCAGCCGTCCCAACGACTGGTTTATCTAGGCATGCTAATAGACACCAATCTCCACAAAGCCTTTCCATCAGACTACCGGATAGCAAGGCTGAGGAGGGTGGTGGAACCCTTCCTCAGGCGAGAAGAGCTCCCCGCCCAATCGTGGTTGCGTCTCCTAGGTCACCTATCCTCCCTGGCCCGTCTGGTTCCAAACAGCCGCCTCAGGATGAGATCCCTACAGTGGCGGCTCAAGTCCCGGTGGAATCAAGGATCCGATTCTCCGGACATTCTGATCTCGATGGGGTCTTTGGAACGGACGGACTTGCGGTGGTGGCTGGTCGACGAGAACCTGCGGAAGGGAGTGAGTCTTCTCGTCCTCCCCCGGAATTGACTCTGTTTTCGGACGCGTCAAAAGAAGGGTGGGGGGCGCACGTTTTGAACCAGAGGGCCTCAGGCCTTTGGTCAGAATCAGAAAAGTGCCTACACATCAACCTGCTAGAATTGAAGGCCGTCTTTCTGGCTCTTCAGCAGTTCCAACGGTTCCTGGTGGGTCACTCCGTGGTGGTGATGAGCGACAACACCACGGTAGTGGCTTATATCAACAAGCAGGGAGGCACTTTTTCGCAGCAGCTATCCTATCTTGCAGTAGAGACTCTGAGGTGGACCGAAATCCACTCGATAACACTATCAGCTCGCTTCATTCCTGGCAAGAGGATTGTGCTCGCCGACAGTCTGAGCAGGGCCTCGCAGATAGTGAGTACCGAGTGGTCTTTGGATCCTCAGATAGCCAACAAAATCCTGACTTTGTGGGGTTCCCTGACTGTGGACTTGTTCGCGACAGCGTTGAACTTCAAGCTGCCCCTGTACTGCTCCCCAGTCCCGGACCCCAAGGCACTCTGGCAAGATGCTTTCCAGCAACGGTGGGACAACATTGATGTGTACGCCTTCCCACCGTTCTGTCTGATGAGAAGGGTGCTCAACAGGACCAGACTATCGGTCAACTGTTCGATGACTCTGGTAGCTCCGCTATGGCATCACGCGGAATGGTTCCCGGACCTTCTGCAGCTCCTGACGGAGCTCCCGAGGGAACTTCCTCCACGACACGAGCTTCTCAGACAACCCCACTCCGGCGTCCCTCACAAGGCCGTGGCCTCGCTTCGGCTTCACGCCTGGAGACTATCTCGGCACCTGCGAAGGTCCTCTGAGGGAGTCTACCAAGCAAAGTGGAGAGTCTTTTGTGGTTGGTGTCGTGGGAGGGGTCTCTCTCCACTCGATGCCACTATTCCAGCAATAGCGGACTTCCTCGTTTATCTGTGGGAAGAAATGCGCCTTTCTGTCTCAGCAGTGAAAGGCTATCGCTCAGCCTTAAGCTTGGCCTTCAGGCTGAAGGGCGTGGATATTTCTTCATCGCTAGAACTCTCTTTACTCATACGTAGCTATGAGCTTACCTGCCCCCAGTCGGAAGTGAGACCTCCTCCTTGGAACGTGGTTCGAGTCCTCAGGTCTCTCAAGAGACCTCCCTTCGAACCATTACGCCAGGCCTCCGATCGCCACCTGTCTTGGAAGACGGCTTTCCTACTCGCTTTGGCTTCGGCCAAGCGGGTTAGTGAACTTCATGGTCTCTCGTACGACATCGCCCATTCAAGGGGAGGGGGGAGGTAACGTTCAGGATCGTCCCTTAGTTTGTTGCCAAGACTCAGAAGCCTGGAGTGCCGGATCCTCGGTTTGACTCTTTCAGGATCGCGAGTCTCCGTTCTGTAACAAGTGACCCAGACCAGCTGCTACTATGTCCAGTGAGGTGTCTTAGGCACTACTTGAAGAGAACGGCTGCAGTCCGTCCTCAAGTGCGAGCTTTGTTTGTGAGCACAGGCAGGACTAAGAGGAGGGTCACCAGGAACACCATCTCAGCTTGGATTCGAAGGGTTATCCACCATGCCTTGAATCCGGACCCTCCTTCGTCACGTCGCCCTCGGGCACATGATGTCAGGGGTATTGCTACATCCCCGGCCTTCAAGAGAAACTTCTCTGTGACCCAGGTACTTCAAGCTGGGGTCTGGAAGCGTCAGACGACCTTCACAGCCCACTACCTGCAAGACGTGACCCACAGGAGCCTCGATACGTTTTCTATCGGCCCTGTGGTGGCTGCACAACAGCTGGTCTAACCTCAGGCTCCTTTTTGGACAAGTAGCAGTAGGTTGAGGGCGTTGTTACCTTGTCTTAGTCTGCGTGAATGAAAGAGTATGTCTGACCCTTACTTCTTTCTTCATTCTCCCCTCTCTTGGGGAAGCAGCATCTTGGTCCTCGCATAGCTGACCTCGACCTCTGCAGGTAACCCATGCTTCTTTGTGCTCCTAGTATTAAGCTTAATACTGTTGCGTCTCCCATACCCTGACGAGGTGGCATTGGGAACGTCCTATCCTAGAATTCCTATCTGAAGGTCTCAAGGTCAACTTCATAGGACGAGTCACACTCCTCCACACACTGCTTATGTAGGTCACTCGTTCCTAGCGATGCTAGGAACTTGTGAGGTACAGGGGCTCCTTTTCTCTAGTGCTGCTCACTGAGGGATTGAGCCCCCGGGCAAGCCGAAGTCAGTAAGGCTGGGGACTTTCCACCCTTCCTAAGGGGTAAGTCACCCAATGTAAATAGCGTGGTTTGTATTTCGGTTACGGAACAAATGACAAATTCGAAGATAATTTGTATTTTTCCTAACCATACAAACCTTAGCTATTTACACATATGTGCCCGCCATCCCTGACCCCCAAGTCAAGTCCTACCTCTAAGTGAAGTGAAGCAAGCTACCTTTCCCCTACCCCCCCGCTAACTAGCGCGGGGGTAATTAACCCTCGTTAAAACTATTGGCTCGTCATTTCAGCTGCGCTAAAAGGTAAACCCAATGTAAATAGCTAAGGTTTGTATGGTTAGGAAAAATACAAATTATCTTCGAATTCGTCATATTTTCATTATAAAATAAATTTTTGAACATACTTACCTGGTAGTTATATATAATTAAATTCCCACCCTCCTCCCCTCTAGAGACTAGAGGTATGGAAGATCTGAGGAATCATGGAATGGTTCCAGGTACCTCAATGGAGGGCGCGCAGGTGGTACACCTGGCTATCCAATCTGCGATTGGCGCTTTCTGCCGTGACGTCAGGGACGTAAGCTATATATATAACTACCGGGTAAGTATGTT
Organism: Palaemon carinicauda; assembly: GCF_036898095.1. NCBI lineage: Eukaryota > Metazoa > Arthropoda > Malacostraca > Decapoda > Palaemonidae > Palaemon > Palaemon carinicauda. The sequence goes on from NC_090753.1 coordinate 66,329,840, forward strand.
CAAAAATTCATTTTATAATGAAAATATCATTTTACCCCCGGACAACCTATGGGGCTGGAGAATACTGTTGCTTCCCCTAGTGAAGCGACGGCACCCTCCACCTGTGAGGAAGCTACCTGTTTTGGTGCCTTGCGTCATTTGTGGTCATCCTTGAGGAAAAGTTTTTGGGTAGGTGTTGAATTTAAGGGCACAGCAGAAATGTAAATCTGCCTCTGCTGGAGTTTGTCTTGACCTTCCCCCTCAAGCTGGTGAACGGGAGCCCCTTCCGCAGCTCCTCTCCCACTAGAGGAATTTCAAGCTGGTAATTCTCGGAGTGCCAGCCAGGCACTCTCACCCCCTCTCCCCAGGGTGAGTGTGCATGCTGAGCTTGCTAAGGAGGAGAGGCCTTGCGCTCCACCATATAAGGTTGGTCGTCCTTCTTTTCTTCACTCGAGTGTTCCCCACCTTGTGTGTCTCGTAAGGGAGTGTGTGACTCATCACTGCCTTGCACTAGTTCTCCTGAGCTAGGCTCTTCAGAGCAGTCTGGTGATGGTGGCTGCCGACTCCCTCGAGTCTCAGCCTCGTTCTACCCTGTGTTTAAGGCATAACGAGTCTCCACAAGTCTCATGAGTGGCTTACCCTCAGGGGTATTGCCTCGGGCGTCTTCCGTTTTAGGGGAGGCAGCCGGTTTGGCTTGATTTTACTTTTCCTAACTAAAAACCTGAATCCTTTACGTTACACCCCCTTAACCACTCTTCAAGTCCCAGGCCTAAGGGTCATAAGTGCTAGCAATGTTAACTGACAGGTTGACATGGCCTTTCATACACCAGTCATACTTTTGGTAAAGAACTCAGGACGGTATAATTAAGAAAAATATGACAAATTCGTAGATAATTTGTATTTTTCCTAACTATACAAACTTTAGCTATTTAATAGGGGTCTTACTTTCGGCGTAGCTGAAATGACGAGCCATCAAAATTTAACGAGGGTTTACTACCCACACAGCTAGTTAGCAGGGGTAGGGGAGTGTAGCTTGCTAACCCCCCCCTCCCTCACACACCTGTGGTTGAACTCACTTTGCTTGGAGGTAGGACTTCAAGGGGGATAGGGCTGGCGGGCAAGTTTGGTTAAATAGCTAAGGTTTGTATAGTTAGGAAAAATACAAATTATCTACGAATTTGTCATTTGTTCTGTAACTGGAATACAAACCACGCTATTTAATAGGGGTGACTCACCCATTAGGAAGGGTGGACATCCCAGCCAGTTCTGGCTTTTTGGCTTTGCCCGGGGGCTCGTTATTTGAGTGTATAAGCACCCAAGAAATAAAGAGCACCCGCACCTCGCTAGAACCTTGTTACGCAAGGACTGCGGCCTACGCAAGCTGTGTGTGAAGGTATGAAGAAGTGTGACTCGTCCTAGGAAGTTGTTCTGAAGTTCTTTAGAAGGAAACTTGTAGACTAGGACTTTCCTAATACCACCTCGTCAGGGTATGGGGACATAACAGTATTAACTTAATACTAGGAACACAAGGGAGCATGGTTTACCTGCGGTGGTTTGAGGTCAGCTATGCAGAGAACCCAGGATGCTGCCTTCCCCCAGAGAGGGGAAGATGAAGAAAAGAATAAGGGCCAGTCAAACGTTTTCATTCATGCAGACTAAAACCGGGTAACAATGCCCTCAACCTTCTGCTACTTGTCCAATAAGGAGCTTGAGGTTTTAAACCAGCTGTTGTGCAGCCACCACAGGGCCGATAGAGAACGTATCGAACCTCCTGTGGGTCATGTCTTGCAGGTAGTGGGCTGTGAACGTTGTTTGACGCTTCCACACCCCCGCTTCCAGAACCTGCTTCACAGAGAAATTTCTTTTGAAGGCCAGGGACGTAGCTATGCCCCTGACATCATGTGCTCTAGGGCGACGTGACGGAGAAGGGTCTGGATTTAAGGCCAGATCAATGACCCTACGAATCCATGGAGAGATGGTGTTCTTGGTGACCCTCCTCTTAGTCCTTCCTGTGCTGATGAATAGAGCTGGCACATGAGGAAGGACTGCAGCTGTTCTTTTGAGGTAGAGCCTCAAACTCCTTACTGGGCATAGTAAGAGATGGTCTGGGTCATCTGTTACAGAGCGGAGACTAGAAATCCGGAAGGAGTCGAATCGAGGATCCGCTACTCCAGGATTCTGAGTCTTAGCAATAAACTCAGGGACGAAGCTGCTGAACGTTACCTCCCCCATCCCCTTGAATGGGCGATGTCATACGAAAGACCATGAAGTTCGCTGACTCGCTTGGCCGAAGCCAAAGCTAGCAGGAACACCGTCTTCCAGGTTAGGTGGCGATCTGATGCCTGTCGTAATGGTTCATAGGGAGGTCTCTTAAGAGACCTGAGAATTCGAACCACGTTCCATGGGGGAGGTCTCACTTCCGACTGAGGGCAGGTAAGTTCATAACTACGTATGAGTAGAGAAAGTTCTAACGATTAAGAAATGTCCATTCCTTTCAGCCTGAAGGCTAGACTTAAGACTGAGCGATAGCCTTTCACTGCCGAGACTGAAAGGCGCATTTCTTCACGCAAATATACGAGGAACTCCGCTATTGTTGGAATAGTGGCATCGAGTGGAGAGATACCCCTTCCACGACAACAATCACAGAAGACTTTCCACTTTGCCTGGTAGACTGCTGTAGATGACTTTCGCAGGTGTCCAGACATCCTGACAGCAACTTGCTGCGAAAATCCTCTCTCAGAGAGGAGATGCTGGATAGTCTCTAGGCGTGAAGTCGTAGTGAAGCTACGGCTTTGTGGAAGATGTTGGCATGTGGTTGCTTGAGAAGATTGTGTCGTGGAGAGAGCTCTCTTGGTAGCTCCGTTAGGAGTTGCAGAAGGTCCGGGAACCATTCCGCATGATGCCATAGCGGAGCTATGAAGGTCATTGAAAGATTGACTGATGTTCTGGTCTTGTTGAGCACCTTCCTCATCAGACAGAACAGGGGAAAGGCGTAAACATTGATGTTGTCCCACCGTTGCTGGAAAGCATCTTGCCAGAGAGCCTTGGGGTCTGGAACTGGGGAGCAGTACAGCGGGATCCTGAAGTTCGGGGCCGTTGCGAACAGATCCACAGTCAGAGAACCCCACAAAGTCAGAATTTTGTTGGCTATTAGATGATCCAAAGACCACTCGTTACTCACTATCTGAGACGCTCTGCTCAGATTGTCGGCGAGCACATTCCTTTTGCCCGGAATGAAGCGTGCCGATAGTGGTATCGAGTGGATTTCGGCCCATCTCAGTATCTCTACTGCTAGATGGGATAGCTGCTGCGAAAAAGTACCTCCTTGTTTGTTGATGTAAGCCACTGCTGTGGTGTTGTCGCTCATCACCACCATATAGTGACCCGCCAGATATTGTTGGAACTGTTGAAGGGCCAGAAAGACGGCCTTCATCTCTAGGAGATTTATATGGAGATACTTTTCTGACTCTGACCACAGCCCTGAGGTCGTATGGTGCAGCACGTGGGCCCCCCACCCTTTCTTTGAAGCGTCCGAAAACAGCATCAAATCCAGGGGGAGGACGAGAAGATCCACTCCCTTTCGTAGGTTCTCGTCTGCCACCCACCATTGGAGGTCCGTCAGTTCCGCAGATCCCATAGGGATCAGGACATCCGGGGAATCGTGACCTTGGTTCCACCGGGACTTGAGTCGCCACTGGAGGGATCTCATCCTGAGGCGACCGTTGGGAACTAGACGAGCCAACGATGAAAAGTGACCGAGGAGACCTAACCACAATTGGGCTGGAAGTTCCTCTCGTCTGAGAAAAGAACTTACGACCTTTCTCAGTCTTGCTATCCTGTCGTCTGATAGGAAGGCTTTGTGGAGATTGGTGTCTATATCCATGCCTAGATATACCAGTCTTTGAGTGGGAAGCAGTGAGGACTTCTTGAGATTTACCATGATCCCCAGGTCCTGGCAAAGTCTGCAAAGTCTCAGAAGTTGTTCTCGGTGTTCAAGAAGGGATGACACCGAGTCTGCTAGGATTAACCAGTCGTCCAGATAACGGAGGAGACGGATGCCAATCCTGTGTGCCCACGAAGATATTAGGGTGAACACTCTGGTGAAAACCTGTGGTGCTGTGGAGAGACCGAAGCACAGCACCTTGAACTGGTACTTTTTGTTGTCTAGGCTGAATCTTAAGTACTTCCTTGAAGACGGATGGATTGGGATCTGGAAGTACGCGTCCTTCAGATCCAGTGTACACATGAAGTCTTGCGGTCTCACTGCTAGGCTGACCATGTCTGCCGTCTCGATGCTGAACGGAGTTTGTTTGGCAAACTTGTTCAGCGCTGAGAGGTCGATGACGGGTCTCCAGCCTCCAGACGCCTTCTTTACAAGAAAGAGTCGACTGAAGAAGCCTGGAGACTCGTCGAGGACCTCTTGGAGAGCACCCTTCTTCAACAGGGTCTGGACTTCTGCCCGAAGGGCCTGCCCCCTTGCCGATCCCATGGCAAAGGAGCTCAATGACTCTGGATTCGTCGTCAGGGGAGGTAGAGATGTTGTGAACGGGACGTGATATCCCTGACTGATTACGGAAATCGTCCAGGAATCGGCCCCGAGTTGCTGCCACCTGTCTGCGCAACTTTGTAGGCATCCCCCCACTGGTGGACATGCAGGGGGACTGCCAATCCTAGTGTTTGCGGCCTCAGCTGCTCCCTCTAGGATTCTTACCTCCCCTGGAGGACTTTTTGCCTTTCCTATCCTTGACAGGAAAGGGCTTAGACACCACTGTCTTCGCTGATGTCGTTGGTTTTGCGGTCTTGGTTGGACGGGACTGCTACAGTGCTGGATGCTTTTAGGGCTTAGATGTCAAAGCCCTATGAAGGAGGGAGTCTTGGTGAGACTTCCTCCACCTCTCAGCGGCCTGTTCCACATCCTTAGGCTCAAACAGGATGGATCCTTCTAATGAAGAATGTCTGAGCCTATTGATCTCGGTGCTAGGAACCTTCTGATGGAATCTCTCAGCCACCGCATCCTGACGTTTCAGGATGGTGTTTGCCCACAAGTTCGAGAAACTTGATCGTGCGAGTGCCTGAGAGTAGGAACGTCTCCATAGCTTTCCTGGTACGTTCTTTGGAGAAATCCTCAGAGCGTATCAGGATACCTAAGGTCCCTAACCAGATCGTGGCTTGCATAGCACACTTCGCAACCTTCTCCTGGTTAAGGATCTCGGTTACCGAGAACGAGACCTGCCGGTTGGAGAGTCTCTCAAGAGGGACTCCCCTGGTAAGCTATTCCAACGAGTGGTGGAGAGGAAGAGCTAAACAAGGCTCCTCCAAGATTTCAAAGTACCTCCTCTGCTCTACGCGAGGAGGTGGAAGGAGCTTGTTGGCGGCACTGGAACGGTTGGAGGAGGACATCTCGGAGAGCTGTACAGCGATCTTGTCTCTGGTACTCATAACCCCTTGAGACCAGGGCAGAGCTGCACTGGTCTTAGAGGGTTTCTGAGTACCGAATACACGGTCCAAGACCGTGTCCTTGCCCTCTCGAGGAGGGATCTCTGGGTCGGAAAACCCATTGAGAGCCCTCATTAGAGTCAGAACTTGCCAAATCGCATGTTCTGACTCTTGCTGTTCTCCTCCTGACGCCGGACTTGCAGCGAAGTCTCCTGTCCCAAAGGCTCTTCTTGGGGAGAGTCGCGGACGTTCTCCGAGTGGCTAGTTGGCTCCGTCCTTGGTCTTTTAGAGGACTTTGGTAAAGTCTTAGAGTCCTTCGATTCCTTCCTGGGAAGGATGTAGGACTATAACATGGAAGATTGTAAGTTCCTTCCAGCCCTTACTTGAGAAGACCTCTCAGCGTTAGGAGAGGTTTCCTTCATTGGTGTGATGGGGGAAAATCTCACCTCACGTGATTCCCCTGATGACGGGAATTCCTCGTCTGACAGGGAAGGAGAGATCTGGGGGAGTGAAGGAACCTGCCTCGTAGGCTTGCGTGGAGTTAACTTAGCCCTTGGAGAAGTTACCGCGTCCGGAACTCCTCTTTTCCTCTTCAGAGTGGTAGAGACAGCCAAGGATCTGTGACCTAATTCAGAGAAAACAGGCTTGAACGCCTGTGTAACTGCTCTGTTTAGTGCACCGATCCAAGGCTGCTGGCTGATAGACGCGCTGTCAGACACCCCCGTTGAAGGGCCAGGGATAGAAGGATCCCTGGGAGTTCCTATAGGTGGGTTCGCCTGGAAAGATTTAGGGATCCTGGACCCTTCTGGATGTTTCCCTTCCGCCGCAATACGCGCTGTTATGCGTTTGCGGGGAGGGGAATGAGGCGATGGTGATCTTGCCGTGCGTTGTTCAGCAGTCTCGCGCGAGGGAGGATATTGACGCTCGCGTGGGGGTGCGTAATGGTGCTCGCACGATGGAGAATACCAGGAATCGCGCGTGGGAGACTGATGGCGCGCGTGCGGAAGACTGCTGGTGCGAGGGCGCCCGCAGGCGCGCGGGAGACTGATGGCACAAAGAAGCGCAAGCGGGAGACTGTAGGCGCACAGGCGAGCGCACGGGAGAATATTCACGCGCGCGTGGGGGCGCAGAATCAGGGCGTTGAATGCGCGGGCGAGAGTTCGCGCGCCCCTAAAGAAACCGTAGGGCGAGCGCGCGCAGGAGAGATACCCCTGGCGTGCGGGAGCGCAGTTGAAACCTGTGCTGCTCGTGGGCGCGCGTCAGAATGGTGGCGCGCAACTGCAGGAAAGGATGGGTGAGGGCGCGCTTATCCTCATGGATGCATGCAGGTGACTGCGTGTGTCGGCGCGATGGCGAGCGCTGGAGAAAGCTGGCGTGTAAGCGAGTGATGGCGCGTTGGCGAGCGCTGGCGCGTGGGAGAAGTCAAGATAGACTTCCCAACAGCACCCAGATCAGAAGATCGTGGGCACGCAGGAGAGGTGACTGCTGGGCGTGGGCACTGGCGCGCGGGCGAGCGCTGGGGCGCAGGAGATTGCTGGCGTACAGGAGAGCGCTGGGGCGCAGGAGAGCACTGGCGCGTTGGAGAGCGGTGGCGCGTAGGAGAGCGCTGGAGCGCAGGTGAGGATTGGCGCGCAGCTGGGCGTGGGCGTGCTTGCTCAGGCAAAGCCTGGCGCGCAGGAGAACGTGGGCGAGTATGCTCAGCATAGCGCGTGAGGGAAGTATGCTCGCGTTGGCACATACACCCTTGATGCCCTGTATTAGGGTTAGAAGATGATGCCTGACGAACGTGGAGGTCAGGTTTCGTTGGCGCGTAGCGCGCATCAGCATCCAGGAACGGCGACGGCAGGTCGGCAGGTCTGTCAGGTGGAAGGTCGACGTGTCCTTTGAAAGGACGACCTTCCACCGAAGGGGATCATGAACGATCCGCAGAGAGGTACAGGACCAAAGCAGGAACAGTCGGTGATCGATGACGAGGCTCCTCTGCGGGGGACTGCAACGAAGATGTAGAACCAAAGAGGCGCCTCCTCACCGCAGGTGAAGGAAGGCCTCTCTGGCGAAGAGGAAGGCAAGCCTTGCGGCGAATACGCCCCCTGGAGGCCGTGGGATCAGCAAGCTGACCTTCTACAGTCCTCCGAAGAGGAGTCTCTGTAAGTGAACTTCTTCGAGGGGGAGAAACACTAGCAGGAGAGACTGTTGGACTTAGTTTCTCCCTTGTTGGTTGAACAGGAACGGGAAAAACTAAGCCGTCAGCTACTGTAGGGTTTGAAGAGGCAGAGGTAATGGGAGATACCGTATTGGATACCTCTGACCACAACGTCGACAATCGACAGAGAATCAATCTCTGTCAGAGGCGGCGATTGCTTGACAGCAGCACCCAATCGGATGTACTGTAGTCAAGTAAGACTTCCTTGGAGGGCGAACCCTCGAGCCCCAAGGAAGACCAAAGCTGAAAGAGATAGATTAGTGATACATCCTTCCCCGGGGGAAGAGGTGGAGCTGCTTTGCTAGAGGAAGCAACGCCATCTCTTGAACCCCGAGCATGGAAAACAGTACAACGGTCTACGCTACCACTCGACGGTCTCTCGAAAGAGACCGACCGAGTGGGAGCTTCGGAGGAGGTTTGAGCAATGGATGAAATCTTAGGTTTTTCTCCTTTCAGAGAAACCTTCCAAGGAGAAATATCCCGTGTGGACTTCTTCCGTCGCCGCGAAAACCTCTCCCACTGGGAGGTAGACCGCTCCCTGCACTCACTGCACTTATTATCGCTATCATACCGTTGACCTCTACAGTAAGGGCAAAGGGTGTGAGGGTCTGTCTCGACCGCCGACATGAATGTTCCACAGGGCGGTCGGGTAATCCAGGGCAGGTGCGCATAATAGCAGAGGCCAACTTCACACACAACTGTCAAAAAGAGAAAGCAAAAAAGCATTAATGGCTGCCAATGAGCGGTGAGGATGACAGCCGACACGTCCGACTACCATCTGAGCCGAGAGCAAAGTGAGTTCAAGCACAGGTGTGTGAGAGGGGGAGTGGGGGTAACAAGCTACCCTCCCCTACCCCCGCTAACTAGCGGTGTGGGTAGTAAACCCTCGTTAAATTTTAATGGCTCGCCATTTCAGCTACGCCGAAAGTAATACCCCTATTAAATAGCGTGGTTTGCATTCCAGTTACGGAACAAATAAATAACTTGAAAAATTTGTGATATATTGAGCTTTGTACAGTATGTTACGTTACCGTAGTTTTCTATATGACCTTCAATATGTAGAATTAGGATTCAAGAACATATTTTTCTTAGAATTTACTTAGTTTTCTTTTATACATTTAGTAATCTGTCTTTGAAAGTTTTGGAATGGTGTGTACATCTGGCACTATTCATTCACATGCTCATATATTTCAGGGTGGAAAATTTTGTATGAAAATAGATTCGTGAAGAAGTTACTTTATAAGATAAAAGTCCCTCAAGTTTCAGCCATAGAAGAGGCCTTCAGCAGTCAAGAAGACAGCATGAAAAATACCCTGATGAAGGTGTGTATTTTTCCCATTTGAATGAATTTACAGTGTTATGTTTAGAATTTTTACTTACACAGTTCATGAAGTATGAAATATGATTTATAAGATTAAATTAATGCAGCATGTGAAATCTCTGCATATTTTTTTATCAAAACCATAACTGTTCCTGCACAAATACAAACCTCGAATCTTTATATAGGAGGTAGGATTCAGTGCAAGGTGGTCTAGCTATAGAAACTGTAATGTGTGGTATCAGTGTCCCTCCGCTAGCTAGCGAAGGGTAGCCCAGCCCTCTCGCTCACACACACACATAGCAAATGAACTCGATTTGGATATGGTTGAGTGAAGGTATTCACATCTCTCTCTCCAGGATATCCCTATTCAACTGGCTGTAATAACTATTTTTTTTCCAAGTATAATGGTGGTTTGAGAACTGCAAGTCATGCGGGTTTGTCCTGGCATATCGGGTCGCTCTTGTGGCTCCTTTATGTCAGCTAAGGAGATGGATCCTCACCAGCTTTGCCCTTCGTGTACACGACACTCCTGAACAGAGGATTCTCTTTGCTCTCGAGTATTGCGTTTGGCCATCCTCCTTGTGAGAGTGGTACAATAGATGCAGAAAAAAGTCTAGAAGGGATTATTCGTCTACAAATTTATCCTCATTGGTGAAGAAGACCCAAATTCGTTCTCCTGTAGCTAGTATTTTCCCACCTGCCTCTTCCTGTTTGGCTTCCGCCAGAGTTCGGTCAAGTAAGAGTGACCATTTAACCACTGGACAATCTTCTTCCCCTACTGAAGTAGTGGTGGCTTCTTCTTTAAGGGTGCCAGAAAACTTCAAATCAATCAATCAATTCTCTTTAGGGGAGTCTTTTTCGTTTGATACTTTGCATCAGATGTGGCCTTCCTTGTGGTTTTTGGGGTTCCCCCCACGAACGATGGGCTTCTTAAGGTGTGGAAGCCAGGGGTACAGCGGGAGTGCACATCTGCTTCCGTAGGGGTTGGCCTTGACCCTTCCCCATTCTAAGTGGTCGGAAGGGAGTCCATTCCAACTGGTCTCATGCCTCTGGAAGAAACTTCCACTGCAGTTCTTCTCCCTCGAGGGTCTGCAGGCTGGCTCTCAGCTGAGTGTCTAGCCTAATGTGCGAACCCATCAAGATGAGCATGCGTGCTTAGTTCACTCAGCAAGAGCATTCTCGCAATCCTCAGCTTGTCGAACCTTCTAGGTGTTTCGGCGAACGCTCTCGCAGACATGGGAGATTGTCCATTCACAAACTCTCTGGAACTAGGCTCTTCATGATCTTCAGGTGATCACACCCAACGGCTTTCCTGAGCCAAAGGCATTCCCCACCTTGCCTCTATGGCACCATGAGTTTCCACAAGTATCGTGCACATGTAGCCTTCTGGGCTCACGTATCAGCCAAGTTCTCCTTTGGGAGTTCCGCCAGATTCGTTAGAAAACACATTGCAACATCTGCAAGCACTTTCATACAAACTAATCATGCCTTGCTTATCACCATCCAAGCGTAGCGAGGCACAGGTTGCTCGCCAACCATTAAAAAAAGTTCACATGAGTGTTTGTGTACCAGCGGGTGCAGCACATGCTCGTGCGCCCACTATATACGAACCAATAGTGGATTCACAATTGTTCATACACGTGTCAGCGTATGTAGTATACGCTCGTGTGTCCACCACTCATGAGCAGTTGATGAACGTTTTTGCTACCATGAGTGCTCCCGTAGTACCTCCTTCAGTATGTTCCGCTCTAGTCCCTCTTACATGCATCGAACTATTCGTTTTTGGAGGTGGAAACTTGTGCACTCACCTCAGGCATGAGCTCAGTTGGCTGCCTCTTCTATGAAGAAAGACTTAGCCTTGGTACAAGAACTCGCGAAAGCAGTTATGCAGGCCACGACGGGTATCCTGACTGCATGATCACCAGTTAGACCAAACAAACCCATTAACATCCCTCTGATAGTGTCGGGGTCTCCAGGGAACCCCAGTGCTCCCTCTGACCCTAGGCGTAGGAGCACGACTGCCACTGTTTGTGCCCCAGTTCCTTGCCCAGTCCCTGAGATTCCCTCATCAGCACCAGTGACAACACCCTTATGCAGGTCATCTGCACATGTATCCACATATCATAGGTATCTGGTTACTAAGGCCAACCAGTCGAAGCCCGTTCCAATGTAGGAACAATTGGGAATTGCCCTTCTTAAGGTCACCAAGAAATGAAGGAAACCAGGGCAGGTACACCTCATTCAGGAGACACCTTTCACCCGAGGACGAGCAGTGGATTGGTATCTTTGAAAGTCTCAAGAGAGGTCTTGTTTGTTGACAAATACAGACTATCACCCATGAAGATAGTCGACTCTATCTCCACCGCTCTGCCAATGGAGCCAGTTGCTGCTCTTGTGTAACCTCTTCATGCTTTACAACCTGTGGAGGCTCCTTAGAAAGTAGCTACTGTACTAGTATTTTAGCCTCCTTCACCTCTAAGCCCCGAGGGTGGAAGGGGTTGAGTTCCCTTCCAAAGATCTGGGCATCGAGAAATCCCAAGGTTTGAGATCAACAGAAGGGTTCTGTCTGTTCGGTCTCGGCCTTAGTGTTACTGAAGGTGGGGAACCTCTCCTCTAGGTCTCATGCCCCAGAGGTATGCGGTTGACAAACCTGACCCTATGGGTGTGAGATCAGGTCTGGATGAGTCGTAAGACTGCATCTGGCCATGCTGACAGAGTTCTGTACTGCCAATGGCTGCTAGACCTAAAGCTACAGCCTCAGAGCAAACTGAGTCAGGCCATTCCACTATGCAAGTCTTAGCATTAGGAAAATTAACAATCTCGGGAATCCTTCCTATTCATCCCTCTCGTGAGAGTGGGACGGAAAGATACGGTCTTTGACTTTTCTGCTAGGCCCTCAGAACTGTCAAGACCAGGATTGAGTTACCCTGGTCCAAGATAGTGAGGGGGGCCAGGAAGAAGGTCTTTGCCTGGGTAGCTGATGCAACGAAATCCTTATGAGTGGGACACACATCTTGTTTACTTCCTCCCCCATTCTTTCGGTAGAGGAAGTACTGTATTATGAGATTTTGGGTGATGATCCCTCTCCTTTGCCAGCAGATCCGGTAATTATTTCTGATGAATAACATAATGCTTTGAAGTTGGCAGCACAACCTGTGACTTTCTTGGCGTGAACATGGAGCGATTTGCAAAGGCCTCTTTGCAAGCCGCTTCATGGATCGACATCTGGTCTGGTTCAGTTGGCTATCTGATTGCCAAAAAGAATTTGGCAAAACCAGCTAATCTGAAAGCAATGAACACCTTCTTGCTCTCTAGAGCATGGCCTTTTAAGTTCCTTTCTCATAACTTAGCCAACCAGTGGACAAACTGGAATTTGAGAAGGCATGATACTGTCATCTCAAAACTTAGCAGGCAGGTACCAAGGAGAGAAGTGCTCAAGTTGTGCATTTCGTTAATGTAGGGTTCTCCCCTGTTTAGCTCAGAAGATGCAGTGGCAGAGCGCTGGAAGAAGGCAAGTCATGACTCTCTTCCATACGGCAGTGTCATCTCATCCTTACTCCTTAGCACCAAGATGATCGACCGTCAACCGACGAGAACATAAGAAGGGGTCAACAACTTTGAAGCAGTCCACTGTTAAGATATAAACTCCGAAGCAGCCCTTTCATGGCAATGGATCTATGGGAAGAGGAGGTAGAGGTGGAAGACCTGGTTGCTTCTGTTATAGGTGTTGACATTCTTCTTGCCTGACCACTGGTGGAAGGATGCCTGAAGTATAGGTGGCAGGTATGGGAGTTCCACGGAGCTGAGCCTTGGACGATCTTTGTCCTCTGAGCGAACAACTACATCTCGTTCATTATTTCTCTCCCTCTTTTGGCTTGTGTTTCTTCACGAAGGGATCAGCAAAGGATCTCGCCCTTCAGGCAGAAGTCCAAACCTTGTTGGAGAAGGACACTCTCCAAGAGGTCCTAGATGGGTCCCCAGTATTTTACAGTCGACTCTCTTGTAGAGAAGGGGTCTGGAGGCTGGAGACCAGTCATTGATCTCTCCGCTTAGAACAGATTTGTTCTGCAACCCCGTTCAAAATGGAGACAGCAGACAGTGTAAGCCAGGCTGTCAGACCAAAGAACTTCTCGATAACACTGGATCTAAAAGATGCGCTTCCAAACCCCATCCACCCATCGTCAAGGCAGTACTGTATCTAAGATTTTTCCTTTATGACACAATATAACAATTCAAGGTACTGGGCTTTGGCCTGTTCACAGCACCTCAAGTGTTCACTCTTGTTTCAACCTGGGTCTATGCCAATGGCATTCGTCTCTTATGCTACATAGACGACTGGTCGATTCTAACAGACATGGTGGAGACCTTTCTCCTAAACCAAGATAGGCTTCTAGCATTTTGTCACGATCTGGGGATTGTGATAAATCATGATAAATCCTCTCTGCAATCATCTCAGAGTCTAGTATATCTTGGGATGCAAATAAACACCCAATTAGGCAAGATCTTTCTATCATAAGACAGTGTAGAGAGACTGAAGGGAGTGGCTCGTTCCTTCCTGAAGTGGAACACGCTACAAGCATACCTGTGGCTATGCTTGTTAGGTCACCTGACTTCCTTAGAAATCCTTACGGCTGTCTCTGCTTTCAATCTCTCCAGTGGCAACTGAAATCTCACTGGTCTCAGCACAGGGATTCTCCAGACTTCTGAGTCCCGGTGGCTCTCGGGCAAAAGAGAAACCTAAGTTGGTAGACAATATCAACCTACTCAGGGGAGTAGATTTATCTCCTTCCCAGAGTTGATGCTCTTCATAGATGTATCAAGAGAAAGGTGGCTGGGCTCACCTGTTGCAACACATGACTTCCAGATGGCGGTCCTAATTGATTGCCAGGGCCACATAAACCTCCTAGAAATGAGGGCAGCCTTTCTGGCCCTTAAACCAGAGGCATAACTAGGGTTACTGGCACCTAAGGTAAGCACAGAAAATGGCACTATTTGTCATGGAATTAAGCTTAAGAGTTCTGGATTTTGATCACAATGATTCACTTGACAACACGAAGAGCAAGCTATCATTTACCGCCAGAAGGTATATTGAGTTTACTAGTACAAGTTAACATTATTTGTTATTAGAAGGTATAATTGTGGAGTTTAGTATTAACAGCATTATTGAGGGAGATGCAAATGTTTTACCGTTATTCTGCACCAATAATAAAGAAATAAAGATGTATTTCAAAAAAACTAAAAAATGCATTACATAATCCTGAAGTGCAAAACTGAAAACCTGTGAAAATCATCATTGATAAAAATAGTTGTAGATTATCTGCCCCTTCAAACAATACTCTAATAACATAAATAATATATATTTTAAAGCTCAAATTACTGTACTTTGATACATTCTACAGTACAGGGTTACAGAAAAATAATTTACAAATAGGGGATAGGAGGATAAATTAAAAGGGAATGAATATATACATGATTAAACTGGACATTAATTTATCATCCCTACCCTCAAACTTTACAAATAAGGTTTACAGACGCATTTAGTAAACAAATTCAAACAGGAAATGAAATTCAAATTCGACATTCATTGTTTCTATAACAAAATTTGCAGGATACAAATCTATTCGTTTTGGACTCTATTGCATACATACGTACATATACCAAGGCATTTCCTCCAATTTTGGGGGGTCGCCGACATGAAACAAATGAAACAGAAAAAGGGGACCTGTTCTCTCTACGTTCCTCCCAGCCTGACAAGGGACTCAACCGAGTTTGGGTGGTACTGCTAGGGGTGCCGCAGCCCACCCTCCCACATTATCCACCACAGATTAAGCTTCATAATGCTGAATCCCTTACTGCTGCTGCCTCCGTGGTCTTCCAAGGCACAGGAGGAAGCAGCAGAGCCTACCAGAACTGCGTCACAATCGCTCACCATTCACTCCTATTTCTAGCACGCTCTCTTGCCTCTCCCACATCTATCCTCCTATCACCCAGAGCTTCCTTCACTCCATCCAACCACCCAAACCTTGGCCTTCCTCTTGTACTTCTCCCATAAACTCTTGCATTCATCACCTTCTTTAGCTGACAGCCTTTTTCCATTCTCTCAACATGGCCAAACCACCTCAACACATTCATATCCACTCTAGCTGCTAACTCATTTCTTACACCCGTTCTCATCCTCACTACTTCGTTCCTAACCCTATCTACTCGAGATACACCAGCCATACTCCTTAGACATTTCATCTCAAACATTCAAATTGTCTCTCCGTCACTTTCATTCCCCACAACTCCGATCCATACATCACAGTTGGTACAATCACTTTCTCATACAGAACTCTCTTTACATTCATGCCCAACCCTCTATTTGTTCCAACACGAGTACTTACCTCGAACTACTTTCTTAGGAGTTACCTGTAACCTCCTCTCTACCGACCAGAGTTTTGTGTAGTGTACCCCCCACCCCGTTTTCTAAGGAGGCCTACCCCCGGCATTAAGGAATGTGCCCCGAGGGTAGGCTTATCGTAGGTCGATGTCCAGCCGGATCAGCCTCTTCAGTAAGTTCTCTGGTCGCGACGGGTAAACACGTCGCCCTCGTTCTCTATCGATCCTTTGTGGGCGTTCTGAGTGTCCCATGTGTTCCCCGCGTGGTAACTTGTGTTTCCTGTGTACTGTTCCCGGGTGTTCCTGTGTGTTCACCTTCCACCCTTGTGCTTACCCAGTGTATTCCTTGATTCCCTTCAAGGAATTAATAGATGAAGGGAACAATTTAACAATAAATCATCCTTCCTCCCCTTATCCTCTGTGTTCGTCGTGTAGGGGCAGCTTATGTTCTCCTACAGCCACGTGTCAGGAGTGTTAGTCCTGGAACGTAGTGCAGTGGGTGCGCTTCGGCACCAAGAGGAAGAATGCATCCAAGAGGTCTCATAGGAAGACGAGCCTCTCCTCGCCACTTACTTCACCCGATGCCTCGTCAAATAGAGCTTCTTTATACAGCCATCTTCCCCTACCCAGAGTAGGGGACGAGGTAAGTCAGTTGCGGGGAAGTGCCCATTGCTCTTCCCCAGGAGTTTGAGTGGGTGCGGTATAGCACCAAGAAGAAGTAGGCGACGAAGAGGTCTCCTAAGAACACTAGCGCCCCTTCCCCCCTTGCTTCGCTGGGCGTCTCGTCTGACAGAGCTTCCCTACCACCCTCCCCTACCCAGAGTAGGAGACGAGGTTGGTCCGTTGTGGGGAAGGTAACTCCTAAGAAAGTAGTTCGAGGTAAGTATTCGGGTTGGAACAAATCAAAAATTTTAAGTAATTTTAGTTTTTCCTAACATACTTACCGAGAACTACTTTCAGGAGTGTGTTGGGAGACGGAGTCCTGGTGCAAGCAGGCCACGTCTCCTCTGATGACCCCATGTTGGGGAAAAATGTCCCTAATTCTTCTCCAGTCTCTTTGGCGTATTTTTCAGTCACTTCTGCAGCCGAGGGCGTCGCCGAGAAGGAGCCTCCCAAGTCTGTATTGCAGCGTTCCCCGGACCGGCAGCCCAGGGATTTCTCGCCACGAAGGCCATCCTCCAGACGCAGATATAACCCTCGCAGGGAGAAATGCGAGAAGGCCTCTTCAGGCAGGCGTAAGGCCGCGAAGCTTCCGGTTCACCCCGCCAGCGGGGGGAACCGTGCTTCCTTACGGGCAGCCTGGCCGAATCAGCACAGCTGGTTCGGCCCTCGGACTTAAAGGAACGGTTCCCTCCGTCGGGTCAGCCCACGGGGATCTGCGTCCTCGTCCCCCAGAGAGAATACACGAACGGTAGTCCTCGACGGCACGGCGGTGCCGGTTCTGACCCCCGAACCTGGTGCGGAGGCTCCCGCCGGGGAAGACCGGTACCACCGCATGGGAGTGCCTGGTATTCCAGAACCGAAGCGCCCGGTGGGGAGTGCCCGGTGACCCGGCTTCTCGGGATCAGGCCGTAGGAAGGACTCTACAGGTAGGCGTAAGTCCTCGAAGCCTCTGGTTCACCCCGCCAAGCGGGGGGAAACGCGCTTCTTTTCGGGCAGGCTGACCAAACCAGCCCAGCTGGTGCGGCCTTCGGGTCGGAAGGAACAGTTCCTGCTGTCGGGTCAGCCCACGGGAACCGCGTCCTCGTCACCCAGAGCCCTTGAGCGGACGAGAGTCCCCGCTGAGTCGGCGATGCCTGCGTTAACCTAGGCCCCTGGTGCGGACGTCCCCGCCGATGCAGTCCAGTACCTCGGTAGGACGGCACCCCTGGCTCCAAGAACTAGACGTCCAGCCGGTGTGCCCGGCAACCCAGCTCCCCGGTCCCAAGCCGAGACCTCGGCTGACGGGAGGGAGGGTTCCCCAACGGAGGACTCTGGGCCTGTAGGAGGGTGGTTGGCCTTATCAGGAGGCACCATAAGATTGAGGAACCTGCAGCTACGGACGAAGAGTACTGGAGGTCAAGCCTTTTACGGATAATGCAGACCCCCTACCCAACCTAAGACGTCTCTAGCGCTTCCTCTAGCCCAAGATCTGGTCCTAGGACAAGAGTATGTGGACAAAGTGGTGGCTAGTAATGCCGAGGCCCCCATTGACATACTGGGTCAGGGCGTCTCAGAGGATAGAGCTTCTTCGGCCCCAGTTTGTTTCTCTCCTTCGGAGGCCTCCATGATGGAAGAAATGTCAAGGGATCTGGTGAACGTCTCCTCTTGGCTGGACTGTTGGGCTTCCACCTTAGTAGGAGTACAAGCCTCGTTCAACCCCGCGGACCCTGACCAGCAGAGCCTCCTGAGGGAACTTATTACCTCCGGGGGTAAAACCTTAAAGTTTTTAACATACCAGTCGCTCGCCTTGACAGCTAACTGGGTACTCCGCAAAAGAGACACCGTACTGGCTAAGGTGTCCCGGAAGGTTCCAGACAGGGAAGCGCGGGCCATGAGGAGCCTACCCTTGTAGGGGGAGTCCTTGTTTCCCCTGAAAGAACTAGAGACCATCATGGAGAAGGTCTCGAAGAAGAAGGAGTCTAACACCCCCAGGCCTACGCCTTCTAGGAAACCGCCCTACAAGAGGTCCGTCTCAGATAGTGCCGCGACGGCCCAGGCCTCTCCCAGCACGACGAGGAGAGAGCCTCCCTCTTCCTCCTGGTCCTCAGCGTCTCAGCCCCCCCGTAGGGGAGCTCCAGCATCCTCAAGCTCCTTCAGAATAGGTTACTCTTCCTCTAGGAGAGACTGTTTTAGGCCGCTCCTCCAGAAGGAGATAGAGTGGGAGGCCCCCTATCCCCGCCCAAGCCTCGGGTTGGGGGATGCCTCAGACTACATTGGCAAACATGGAAGGCTCACTGAGCGGAGCCTTGGACAAGTGTCCGTACTAAAGGAGGGCTACAGACTACCGTTCTTAGCAGAACCACCCCCTCTTATCCCGGCCAGCCGGGCAGAATGGCTGGCTCCCAAAGACCCGTTGAAGAAGACCGCCCTTCAAGAGGAGGTGTCCTCCATGTTAGAGAAGGGCGCCAGGGAAGAAATTCTTCTCCCAGGCCCGGGTTTCTACAGTCGTCTGTTCCTAGTAGAAAAAGCGACGGGGGGGTGGAGACCGGTTATAGATCTGTCGGCTCTCAACAAGTTCATCAAGAAGACGGACTTCAAAATGGACACTCCGAAGTCAGTCTTGCTGTCCTTGAGGGAGAAATAGACCTCAAGGACGCCTACTTCCAAATTCTGGTCCACCCCTCGAGTCGAAAGTTTCTCCGGGTAAAATGAGGTTCCCAGATCCTGCAATTCAAGACCCTTTGCTTCGGATTGTCAACAGCGCCCCAGGTGTTCACGAGAGTCTTCACGACTGTCTCAGTGTGGGCTCATGAACGAGGCATTCGCCTCATCCGATACCTGGACGGCTGGTTGCTTCTTTCCTCCTCGAAGGACCTCTTGGAGGAACAAGGGATGAAACTCCTCCAGTTTTGCAAGGATCTGGGCATCATAATCAACCGGGAAATATCAAACCTATCCCCATCCACCAGAATGAACTACTTGGGAATGACGTTAGATACCATCCTGGGAAAAGCCTTCCCTTCGGAGGACAGAATAAACAACCTCATGAATATCATTCAGCCGTTCCTGTCGAAGCGCCCCAGGAGAGCGAAAGACTGGCAGAAACTGATAGGTCACCTGGTCTCATTGGAGAACTAGTTCCCCAAGGGAGGGTAAGGCTCAGAGCCGTACAATGGAACCTGAAGAACCTCTGGTGCCAACTGGACTCACAACAAGTTCTAGTCCCAGTTCTACCAAACACGAGACCCTCCCTGGAATGGTGGCATTGCCGGTCAAACTCACTCAAGGGGATGCCCTTCGGGAGCGACCCCCCCGAGTTACTACTGTTCACAGATGCCTCCAACCAAGGGTGGGGAGCCCATCTTCTCGACGAAACAGCACGAGGGACCTGGTTGGACGGGGAAAAAGAAACTCCACATCAATGTCCTGGAGTTGAAGGCAGTCCAGAAGGCTTGCCTACACTTCGCGAGTCTGCTAAAGGGAAATACCGTTGCATTGATGTGCGACAACGCCACGGTAGTGGCATACATAAAGAAACAAGGAGGCTTGAAGTCGAAGGAGTTGTGCGATCTCACCATAAAAATTCTAGATTGGGCAGAAGAGAACCAAGTGGTGTTGTTAGCAAGGTTCATTCCCGGGAAGAAAAACGTACTGGCTGACGGCCTCAGCAGAGTGGGCCAGATAGTAGGGACAGAATGGTCCCTTCTTCCGGAAGTAGCCAAGCTCATCATCCAACGTTGGGGTTCCCCGGTGATGGACCTCTTTGCAACAAAACTCAACGCACAACTCCCCGTATATTGCTCTCCTGTACCAGACCCGAAAGCAGCCTTAGAAGATGCATTTCAGCACAAGTGGGACAATCTAGATGTGTACGCTTTTCCCCCTTTCACGTTGATAAGGCAAGTGCTCAACAGAGTAAGGACAGCCCGAAACCTAAAGATGACTTTGGTAGCGCCCTGGTGGCCGGAGAGAGAATGGTTCGCGGACCTAAAAGACCTGGCGAGTCAACCACCGTGGCCTCTGCCCGACAGGTCAGACCTTCTGCATCAACCTCATTTTCTCAGGCTCCACGACAACCCACTCTCCCCAAGTCTTCACGCCTGGAGACTATCGAGCGGCTCCTGAAGAAAGAAGGATATTCTTCATCCACGGCTAAGAGAGTGTCGCTATACCTGAGAAAGTCGTCAGCCGCGGTCTACCAGGCTAAGTGGGCCTCCTTCACGAATTGGTGCTCTGAGAAGCGCATTAAACCTCTTAAGGCCTCTGTCCCAGACATAGCAGATTTTCTGGTGTTTCTTAGAGACAAGGTGGGAATGTCAATCCCAGCCATAAAAGGGGTTCGGGCCGCCTTAGGCCAAGTCTTCCTCCTGAAGGGCATCGACCTGGGGGCCTCGAGGCACATAGCGATGCTTGTCAAGAGTTTCGAGCAGTCCTGCCCCCCACAGGCGAGTAGGGTGCCCCAGTGGGACTTAGCCAAGGTCCTGAAGATGTAGTGTGGTCCCCCCTTTGAACCTTTGAAGGATATCGTGGACAGAGATCTCACCCTCAAGGCCGTCTTCTTGCTGGCCTTGGCGTCCGCTAAGAGAGTGGGTGAGATCCATGGTCTGTCATATGACGTTTCTCATTCGAAGGAGTGGAAAGAAGTATCCTTCAAGTTCGTGCCTTCTTTTGTGGCTAAGACTCAGAACCCAGCAGTCTGGGATCCGAAGTTCGAAGGTTTTTCAATACCTGCCATCCCTAGGACGAGTAATGCAGAAGATTTGAAATGATGCCCTGTACGGACAATTAGAAAATACCTGGAAAGAACAGCTCATCTCCGCCCAGGCATCAAGAGCCTCTTCGTATCCACAGGTATTTATAAGAAACAAGTGTCCAAGAACACCATTTCCTTCTGGTTGAGACAAGTTATTGCCAGAGCCTACAAGGAAGAAGGCATAGCAGTGCCAGGCACCCCCCTACCTCATGACATCAGGGGCCTGAGCACCTCCTTAGCCTTTGAGAAAAACATGGCAGTGGGTCAAATCCTGAGAGCAGGTACTTGGTCGAACCAGTCAACCTTTACTGCCCATTACCTCAAGGACTACTCGAGGAAGTCCTTAGACGGGTTCTCCATTGGAACAGTCATCTCCGCCCTCCAAGCGGTGTAACGGTAAAAGCCCCAGGCGCAATCACGGCTAGCAACCGGAAGGCACAAGTGTGGTTTCCTTCCATCCTACCCAGTTGCTTCCTAGCCTTATCGGGGAGTACCAACTGATACCATTGGATAACACATTCTTCACGACTACGCTACTGGAAGACGCATCAGAAGAAGTTTTTCAAAGGGTGAGTACTTAGACACTAACGTGAACTCTTGTGTAGTTACCCTCGCATCCGTTTTCTAGTAGGTACCGTTATCCCTGGGCCTCTTGGCCTCCGCTTCCCGGGTCAGGGGGTCAGAATAGCACTCCCGCCTCCTAAAGTGTAAGTCTCCTAAGAAAGTAGTTCGAGGTAAGTATTCGTGTTGGAACAAATAAAAAATTTTAAGTAATTTTTATCTTTCCTAACATACTTACCGAGAACTACTTTCGGGTAATGGCCCTCCCTTCCTTCCCCGAGTGCCTCTCTTCCCTTGCAAGCATTGTGCTAATCCAATAGAACTTACTGAAGAGGCTGACCCGGCCGGACATCGACCTATGATAAGCCTACCCTCGGGGCACATTCCTTAATGCCGGGGGTAGGCCTCCTTAGAAAACGGGGTGGGGGGTACACTACACAAAACTCTGGTCGGTAGAGAGGAGGTTACAGGTAACTCCTAAGAAAGTAGTTCTCGGTAAGTATGTTAGGAAAAATAAAAATTACTTAAAATTTTTGATTTTTTACTACTCCCTTAACTGCCCCCAACACTTTGCATCCTTCATTCACTCTCTGACGTACATCTGCTTCACTCCACCATTTGCTGCAGCAACAGACCCCAAGTACTTAAACTGATCCACCTCCTCAAGTAATTCTCCATTCAACATGACATTCAACCTCGCACATTCTCGTACACCTCATAACCTTACTCTTACCCACATTAACTCTTAACTTCCTTCTCTCACACACCCTTCTAAATTCTGTCACTAATTGGCCAAGCTTCTCTTCCGCGTCTGCAACCATCACAGTATCATCCGCAAACAATAACTGATTTACCTCCCATTCATGGTCATTCTCGCAGTTTCAATCCTCGTCCAAGCAGTCGAGCATTCACCTCTCTCACTACTCCATCAACATACAAGTTAAACAACCACGGCGACATCACACATCCCTGTCTCAGCCCCACTCTCACCGGAAACCAATCGCTCACTTCATTTCCTATCCTAACACATGCTTAACTACCTTTGTAGAAACTTTTCATTGCTTGCAACAACCTTCCACCAACTCCATATAACCTCATCACATTCCACATTGCTTCCCTATCAACTCTATCATACGCTTTCTCCAGATCCATAAACGCAACATACACCTCCTTACCTTTTGCTAAATATTTCTCGCATATCTGCCTAACTGTAAAAATCTGATTCATACAACCCCTACCTCTTCTAAAACCACCCTGTACTTCTAAGATTGCTTTCTCTGTTTTATCCTTAATCCTATTAATCAGTACTCTACCATACACTTTTCCCACCACACTCAACAAGCTAATACCCCTGGAATTACAATACTCATGCACATATCCCTTACCCTTATATAGTGGCACAATGCACGCACAAACCCAATCTACTGGTACCATTGACAACACAAAACGCATATTAAACAATCTCGCCAACCATTCAAGTACAGTCACACCCCCTTCCTTCAACATCTCAGCTCTCACACCATCCATACCAGATGCTTTTCCTACTCTCGTTTCATCTAGTGCTCTCCTCACTTCTTCTCTTGTAATCTCTCTCTCATTCTCATCTCCCATCACCGGCACCTCAACACCTGCAATAGCAATTATATCTGCCTCCCTATTATCCTGAACATTGAGTAAACTTTCAAAATATTCCGCCCACATTTTCCTTGCCTCCTCTCCTTTTAACAACCTTCCATTTCCATCTTTCAGTGTCTCTTCAATTCTTGCGCCGGCCTTCCTTACTCTCTTCACTTCTTTCCAAAACTTCTTCTTATTCTCTTCATATAAATGACCCAATCCCTGACCCCACCTCAGGTCAGCTGCCCTCTTTGCATCACTTACCTTGCGCTTTACTTCCACATTTTTCTCTCTATATCTTTCATACTTCTCAACACTATTACTCTACAGCCATTCTTCAAAAGCCCTGTGTTTCTCTTCCACTTTTACCTTCACTCCTTCATTCCACTATTCACTGCCCTTCCTCATGCTGCCTCCAACAAACTTCTTGCCACACACATCACTTGCAATCCCAACAAAATTTTCTTTTACTAACTTCCACTCCTTCTCTAAATTACCCGTTTCTCTTACTTTCACTTCGTCATATGCCATTTTCAACCTTTCTTGATATTTTCTTTTTATCTCTGGTTTTATTAGCTCTTCAACCCTCACTAGCTCCCTTTTACATTCACCTACTCTATTCCCCCACTCTTTTGCTACAATTAATTTTCCTTCCACCAAAAAATGATCAGACATACCGTTATCCATACCCCTAAACACGTGCACGTCTTTCAATCTTCCAACCATTCTTTTAGTTATCAACACATAATCCATTAATGCCCTTTCTACCACTCTTTTATTACATTACATTAAAAATTCCTAAACCTTACTAAACTAGTCAGGGTCATGGGAAATATACATTTTTCTGACAGCTACACCAACCCTGATTTAATACAGTTTTTCCTCACATATCCCAATGTGTGAATAAAAGATAACAAATATTGATTAATATACTACAAACTTAAGGTAAAGAAAAAAAAAAATCTGTTCCTAATTTGATGGGAGATTTACCGTTCTTTGTACGAGTCCCAAAATTCTTTCTCGAGATATATGTCGGGATTCAACAATCTGCTGGTTGAACCCGGCTGTGCCACTTCAATCTCTTCCAACCTATGTTTCAGACTTTCATTGGAATGCAGGAAAGGGTTGGAATTCCGAGGTAATTCAGGAGCGGAAGACAATTCCTTTCCTCAGTTTCTGTCTGATTAATGAGAAGAGGCTTCCACTCCATGACTCGACCAAATAGTAACACTGTTGGCTAAATGTAAAGCAAAAATGGGAATACTATTCAGACACTTTAAAACAAAAAAAGCTGAACACATGGTTATGCTGTACAAAACTTATGTACATAGTACACTCGAGTACTGCAATGTGATATGGTACCCACACTACCAAAAGGATATTGCACAAATAGAGAGTGTACAAAGGTCCTTTACTGCTAGAATAGAAGTAGTTAAGGACCTTGACTACTGGAAAAGACTGCAGTTTTTAAAATTATACAGTCTAAAACGGAGAAGAGAGCGCTACATGATAATACAAGCATGGAAACAAATCGAAGGAATTACTGAAAACATCATGGAGCTAAAAATATCAGAAAGAGCAAGCCAAGGTAGATTAATAGTGCCCAAAAATATACTAGGAAAACTAAGGAAGACACACAGGACATTAATCCACTACGCACCAGCATCGATAATGCAGCGACTATTTAATGTGCTGCCAGCCCATCTAAGAAACATATCAGGAGTGAGCGTAGATGTGTTTAAGAATAAGCTTGATAAACACCTAAGATGCATCCCAGACCATCCAAAACTGGAAGATGCAAAATACACTGGAAGATGCATAAGCATCTCTCTGGTGGATATATGAAGTGCCTCACACTGAGGGACCTGGGGGAACCCAAACATAGAATAAGGCAATAAGGTAAGGTAGAGGTAGGTTAGAAGCTGGTAGAGTAACGGGTCTCACAGTCAAGGAAGGTCATGGAGTTATTTGCTATCACCTGTTTCTACCCTGGATGCTCCAAGGACTCCTGGCATAGACAAACACCAGTACCTTCACCTGAAGGGTCAACAAACCGCGCCATGTGTTTAACATCAGCGGAGTTGTCAGGGTACGACGACAAAATAATGTCCTCCTTGATCAGTTCCTTCAAGCTCTCGAAGGCTCAATCCATTTCAGTTATCAGTCCCCTTGCAATTTTCGTTCTCCAGCCTTCGCAGATAACGGTTTGGCTGTCTGTGAGTACATTGATATAACCTTCCTTTGGAAGTTAACCAGTCCCAGGAATCCCCATAGCTCATGTTCAGTAGTAAATTTAAGGAAGTCTTCCACTTTCTGGATGTACTCTGGTAGCTTACACATACCATAACATCCAGCCAGAAGACCTAGGTACTTAACTTCAGCTTGAACCCAAGAACACTTTCTGAGTTTTATCTTGAGCCTGTGCTTCTGGAGAATATTCAAAACTCGTTCTACCAGTTTCAGGTGTTCCTCGAAAGAAGCTCCAAGGATCAAGATGTCATCAACGAAGACTATCGCTTTCGGGAACTCTTGTAGAATACTCTGCATTTCTCTCTGAAACACTGCAGGTGCATTCTTCAGTCCAAACAATAAGTGTCTGAACTGCCAGTGTCCAAAGGCAGTGGAGAAAGCTGTGTACTCTTTATTGTTCTCTGCTAACAGTAACTGGTAGTATCCATGAACAAGGGCAAGGGTTGTAAAATACTTGACTCCTTGCAGTCCAAATACAGAATCTACCATATTTGTCATCAGGAACTTATCAGAGACTGTCAACTTATTCAGTCTACGATAGTCAACACACAACCGTATACTGTTGTCGTTTTTTGTGAATTGGAACAATGAGCGAAGACCAAGGAGAGATGTTCGGTTCAATTATACCCAATTTGTGCAACTCCTTGCACTGTTCCTCGATGATGTCAGTGACAGGGTTTGTAAACCGTCAGATCCTCTGATAAATGGGTGTCTCATCATAAAGGTGGGTGCATGTTGGTGTGCTAGAACACTCTCCCACATCATTGTCAACAGTACTGATGACCGGAAGATGACGTTGAAGCATCTGACAGAACTGGTCCTTCTGAGAAGGATCAGTTCAGGTGTTAGGTTGTACTCCTGTGCTGTCAGGCAGGATAGAAGATCATCCACCATTACTGTGGTAAACACCTTCCTCAAGAGATCACCCTTCTTCATCTTAGCAATTCCTTCAGATAAACCCTTGATTAAAACTTAGGCTTTGTCATCTTTCAGTTCAGGATGCCATGGATTGCTGAAGCTTTTATTGACAGATCAGGGGTTTTGATGTCGCCATCATGATACATTTCAGGCCAACAGTTAGACAAGCAGGACACCTAACAGTGGTGTCAAGTCCCTTAGGGAAATCCACAGTGACAGGAACAAGTACGGGCTCAATACTGGTAATCCTAATTGAATCGCTGGCATTGACTTCAAGGCGTAAAACACTTACTGATAACAGGATCCACTTATTGGAACATAATGCTCCCAAAGAGGCTCTTGGGGAATACTGCCAACACTCAGCCGATTTCAGGCTCCGTCACCTACCACCCCGTTTGCTCTTAAGAAAAGAACTGGTAACTAAGCATTACTTGCTCAGCCATAGTTCCTGAAGGCACTACATGGAATACACTCCGGGAGAATGTCATTCCATGTAGTTACTGTACCATGGGGGTCAACATATAGTACCTAAGTCTTAGGCTCTGTTTGTCCTAAACCCTTGAATCCAATGGTGTTGGGCACCATCTGCAGGGTGTAATCCTCCACTACCCTTAATGACAAGAGGTTGACCTCAGTGCTGGAGTCAATGAAAACATCCAACACTCCTGATGGAAACTCAGACAATGTCACCGGGCCAGCCATGAGTTGTACAGGTGCCAACTGTGCCAGGTTAACCCTAGATAGGGTTTTCAATACGCCCTCAGTTCCTGATTCCTCCCTGGAGAAGTCAGTTGGAGAAGCTTTGGGTAGTGTAGAGGACAGGTTATCACTGGCCAGCCCTGAAAGAGTCATTGGATGCACAATGACTTTTTCAGGCTCTGGGGTAACCTCGGAAATCAAGTTTTCCGAAGCTGCCACTAGAATACTAGGAGCAAGCTTCCTAGCACTCACACCCTCATTTGAGGGTGCTCTTCTTCTTTTCAACTGTCTGAGAAGAAGCACTGGGTTCACTCCCTCTTCAGCTTTCCCTGCTATTGGTCAAACCAGAGTAGGACGACAGGGTAGGGGTAGTGTTCACACATATTACCCTTCACCTAGAAAGAGCTGGGACGGAAGTGGTTTTTTCCCAGGGCTGCGGGCAATAGGTGTCTTCTGGATGGGTGACCTGTGCATAGGTGTTACCTGTCCCCCACACTGCGCGTCATGTTGGTTAGCCGAGCCACAGTGTAAGCTCAGGTTCAGGCGTCTGCGGCACTCATTCATGATGTGCATTGGTTTCTGGCACCAAGTACAATACCCTACCTCCTCTGGAACTGAGGAGACCTATCAAAAGTGCATGATGTTGACAGGTGCACTTCCACAGGAGGAGCGCATGGGTATACTTGCTCGGGGGCAGCTGATCGATTGGGGGCAGCCATGGCAACCCTGTTGGCATAGGAGCCATGCCATGACTCCCATACGACAAATGGCCAATTCCTCTGCCTCTGCTTCGCTGGTGGGTTGCCTCATCGAGGACACCCAGCAGGTGCAGAACATCCTGCCAAGTGGCCTGATAGCCAGCAGAGACATTGATGATGGCCAGGTATTGTTCCAGCCAATTGTCAGCTTTGTTGGGAACAGTTTTGAGGAGCTTTTGCCTCGGATCTCTCCTGTCTAGGATATGCCGAGGGTATGCTGACTTATACAAGGAGGCCAGCCTCACGTCATAGATTTTCAACAGTTTTCCCTTCCCACAAGTGGTGCTGCTGAATCTGGCCTTCCTCCCAGCGTCGCGTCTCTCTCGGGCCTCTCATCACTAGTCAAGGAGGTGTTCCTTCATACTCGAGTAAGAGATCTCAGACCCCCTATAGCTGTGAAAGCCTCTTTTATCTTTCCTTCCAGGTATCTTCCTAGCTCAGCGGTCCACTGATTGAAGCTTCCTACTATATATCTACTGGCATAGTAGGCCTCAAAATCCTTCAGGAATTGGGCCCAAACTTTGCCTAGTTTCTAACTAGAAGATCCCAGTCTTGGGGCTCTTCCTAAAGTTGAGGGCCCTGAGCAGGTTAGATAGATCGCAGTATGACTGGAGGGACTGTGCGTTCTCGGTAGAGACGCTATCACCTGAGCTGACACTGGAGAAGGAGCTGGATGTGTCACCAGAAGTATCACTGCCGAATCTTCACTAGTTGACTCCTGTGACAAGGTTGACATTGCAGGCATGGCCAGTCTGGTATTTCCTTGGCCTGGCATCTACGTTTGGGAATGGCCCTCTGTCTTGGCAGAAACTGCTTCACCCGTAGCTGCTGGAACCTTTTCTGATATGCCTGGGCAACCAAGAAGTTCCTGGGGTAGAGTTCTCTCTTGCTTGAGGGTACACTCTGGCACACTGTTATATATTATATCTCTTCCTCTTGTTGTTTCTTTAAAGCTTTTATATTATGTGTATGAACTATTTATTTTAATGTTACCATTCTTTAAATATATTTGATTGTTCATTACTTCTATCTTAGTTTATTTCTTTCTTTTCCTCACTGGGCTATTTTTCCCTGTGGAGCCCTTGGGCTTATAGGATCCTGCTTTTCCAACTAGGGTTCTAGCTTAGCAATAAGAAGAAGAAGAAGAAGAAGAAGAAGAAGAAGAAGAAGAAGAAGAAGAAGAAGAAGAAGAAGATAATTAATAATAATAATAATAACAATAATAATAATAATAATAATAATAATAATAATAATAATAATAATCCACTTGCTGAATTCTCTGGTGGACTAAATGGGTTAGTTGATGAAATGGGTGGGGAGGTAAGAGGCTCACTCCGAGCAGGAGACTCCTAGAAGCCTGGTACAAGGTGTAAAATCATTGTAAACCCAGGAGGGGACCGGAGACCTTCAATTACTGGTCCCTCTCCAGTTACTGAAATTGCCAGGACATTGATGTTTGGCCAAGCCAGAGACACAGTCGGGTACTGGTCATCATTGTGGATGTAACACCAGTGGCAACGTGGCATGCTGGCGACGATTCATCGTTCTTTAGCTCTGGCACTTGGAGCATATTGGACCTCACCTGAGCCACTATGTCACTCACAATCAAAGTTAAGCTTTCCAGATCTTGATTAAGGCTCTTCTTGGCCTTTCGACAACTATGCCATCTCTAAAAGGCTAGGTGCTCCCCAGGTTTAGGCAACAAAAATTATATAGTGGTTTGCTGACTGTAGTTAGATGGAGCACGCATAATACCTAATGTCAGAATGGTGACCACACTCTAACACCACACTACACAAAAATGCTGTGGAATTCTCCAGAGATCTGGCAAAAGGTAAAAAGCAAAAACAAATGGGCAGTGGGCATCACCCCTTGATTTTATTTTGAGGAAGGGGACCCAACGAGAACCTTAGAACTTCCCTATCACTTTATTATCAGTATGCCAACTTCACTAAGTACCTCAAAACTCGGGTAAGATTTTAAAAAGAAATTAATAACATATAAAATGTGTTGAGATAGTACAACTAGAGAGTTATTGGGTCTTTACTGGCCAGACTGTATTACATTGGATCCCTTTCTCTGGTTACGGCTCATTTTGTCTTTGCCTTCACATTCACCGAATAGTCTGGCCTATTCTTACCACATTCTCCTCATACACCTGACTAAACTGAGATTACCAAACAATTCTTTTCTGAAGCGGTTAACTAATTGTTCAGTGGCTATTCTCCTCTTAGTAAGGGTAGAAGATACTCTTTAGCTCTGGTAAGCAGCTCATCTAGGAGAAGGACACTCCAAAATCAAACCATTGTTCTCTAGTCTTGGGTAGTTCCTTAGCCTCTGTACCATGGTCTTCCCGTGCCTTGAATTAGAGTTCTCTTGCTTTTGAGTACACTCAGGGCATGATTTTCTATCTTGTTTCTCTTCTAGTTTGTTTTTAAGTTTTGATAGTTTATATTTTAAGAATTTGATTAAATGTTGTTACTGTTCTTGAAATATTTTGTTTTGATTATTTATTCTTCTCTTGTAGTTTACTTGCTTCCTTATTTTGTTTCCTTACTGGGCTATTTTTCCCTGTTGGAGCCCATGGGCTTATAGAATCTTGCGTTTTCAACTATGGTTATACTGTAGTCTACAATGGAATAAAATAATAATGATTAATACCATGAAAAAGTAAATGTCATACAGGCATAAAAATATCTTAAAAGTTCTAACTTTCGTAAACTTGGCATGAGCACATAAATATAATAAATGAAGAACCGCACAAGACCCTCTTCACACTAAAGCAATGTATGTATCTGCTGCCAGCTGGAGCATCAGTCTCAGCACTTGCAGTTTCTTGAACTACTTATTCAAGGGCTTCCACAATAAGAGTGTCCTTAGAGCCTTCCCCTCCTCCTCATCATCAGTAATATCTATGAAATTTGGGGAACTCGCATACACTTCTAGGTTCATAGGTTCATTTTATACTGACGTCGGATCAGATCCTTTATCATTATGTTTTAATTGGAGTACTAATGTTATAAGCTCCTAATTATTCTTTGAAACTCGAACAGCCGAGCTTGTTTAAAGGATTCACACATTTGTTACAACTCCAGTTCTTGACAGAAAATTACAAATGATATGAGGCTAAATGATATGAATCTCAGTGCATTTGTGCATTCTTGTATGTTCGTAATAAGGTTTATGTTAATAATGCCAAAACTTTCCTCCTTCACACATTCACTTTTCCTTTGTCAATTGTCACTTTACTAGCAGGGACTGGCTAGATACCTATATCTGCATACAGTACCTTGAAGTTTGATCTTTTCTAGTATGTGCCACTAAAATCACATTGGGTATGATACAGTAATTACTAACAGTTCAGATTCATGTTCCACACTTTTAGTACAGTACACATCATGACTCAGGAGACCTTTAAATTTGTTATATAACTTATTCTCAGGAATGAAACGTATAAGGTACAGTCACATCTGTAGATATGGGTTCTATACAGTACATCCAAGCTTAAACTTCTAAGAATCAAAATCTATTGGCCCTACTGGGAGTAGGGCACTGTGTCAATTCTGAAATGAAACTACATTAATATTTTTCGGATGCCGTAGCAAATGCTTTAGCCCTTCGGTGATACAGGTATTTGACCAGTTATCCAAAGCTTCTGGATCTGTGAAAGCCCGAGAACAAAAGAAAATTTACTGACGTAGTCCTTTTATGGGTGAAGGCAGTCACGTTTTTTACTCCAGTCAGCTTCCCAATAGACCAGCTGGGTCCCCAGTGGCAACAAAGTTTTTGAAGCAGATTGACTAGGCTCTGGACTTAAAGAATGCACTTATTCTTAGAGCTTGGCCCTCTGCCCTCCTAGGGAAGAGGAAGAGACAGTTTAGAAATGAAATAAATCATCCCAGGAGCCTATTTTCTACCGAGCTGTCTCCTTCAAATGCATAAGGAACCCCAAATTCACAAAATTGACAAAACCTTTAAAGTCGGCTCTACCTCCATCTCGCGTAAAAACCCAAATCCCAGTAGACCTTTTCAACCTTCAGATGTTCAGCCTTGAAGGGAATGAAGTAGAAGAGGATCCAGCTTATGATAGGACTGGTAGCCTCAGCTTGCTGCCATGAATGGGAGTGATCTCTATCAGGCCATTGTATTGGACAAGATGGCAATCACACTCGGCTGAGAAATGGTCATTATACAGTATGGCCTTCGGGAATGGATACCGTATACCTTTCATTGGCTCTCATCCTCCCCTCAGTCAGATTCTGACAACGTTATCGCCATACCATCCAAGATCGGAGAAACACCTTGCCTTCCAATCAGAGGTGGACAAAATGTTAGAAAACGGCTTACTACAGGTCGTACGGGGCATATCTTCAGGCTTTTACAGTTGCCTGTTCTTGGTGGAGAAGGCAACTGAGGACTGGAGACAGGTCATCAACCTTTCCCCCTTAAATGAGTATGTTTTACAGACTCTGTTCAAAATGGAAGCGGCAAGCACCCTACAAACAGCGATCAGGAGGGTTGATTTTATGCTCGTTCTATACCTGAAAGATGCATACTTTCAACTATCAGCCCATTGATATATATCTCAGGTTGATAAGAGGAAGATTGGAATCAACACTTACTGTACACCTTTTTGGGTGTGAGTGTTCAACATCCCAAGATTTTAAACCAGCTAACTTGGTCATAGAAATTTCCTCCCTCCTAAGGATAAGTCTCCTATTAAAGGACAATGGTTTGTATCCGTATAGGAACAAATTGCCAATTTGTTTCGACACAAATACTCACCGAGAACTACTTTTCTTGGAGTCACTTGTGATCTCTCAATCTCGACCAAGGTTTTTCCCGCCGTTACCCCCCTTACTCCGTTCTATATAGGTTTACCCCCGCCGCCAGAGAATGCGCCCTGAGGGCAGGATTAGGGCAGGTCACTGCATCTCTGGGTCAGCATCGCCATTAAGTTCCTTGGTCGTGAGCTGTACACAGCTCACTCTCTCGCTCTCTCGATCCTTTGGCGCATTTGTGTTCCACGTGTTTCCAGTGTGGGGACTTGTGTTTTTTTTTTTTTTTTTTTGCGTAGTGCGTTATTCGCAAGTGTTACAGTGCGTTCTCCCTGTGTATATCCCAGTGTACTTATAACTCGCTAGTGTTGTGCCTTTCGTGTGCGAACGATGGAGCATGTGTGACGTTGCCCTGGTCCTAGAGCCGGAAAGTCGTGTGGGGCTTTCCTCTCTAAACCAGAAGTAGACCCTCACTCCCTTTGTTCCACGTGTAGGGGGAAAGTTTGCTCCGCCGCGGACACGTGTCCGGAGTGCGTAAGCTGGGATGATATACAGTGGGTACGCTAAGGTACCAAAAAGAAGAAATCTTCTAAGCGTTCCCCCAGAAAAGTTAGTGGCGTTTCTTCGTTACCGTCGGCCAGTGATCGGTCCGACGAAGCCTCGGCTTCTCCGTCTCCTTCGCAGAGGAGAGGGCAACAAGCCCCCAGTGTTGTGGTTAGTCAAGGCGCTCTTCCCGGTGAACCCAGTGTGAGGGAAGAACCAAGGGCAGGCCCCTCTAGAGATAACGGAGGGTCCGGTAGTGCTTCTGGTGAATCAGGCCTCGTGGTAGGGGACCACGCGTCCTCAGAAGATCCCGTATGGAGCAGTGTTGTGATTTCAGAGTCTCCCCCGCCCTCGTGGGCCGGTGCGTCCGGCTCTCCCCCGCCAGAGGACAGCCACACTAGATTTCGCCGCCCGAGTAGTGATGCCTTCGGGTGGAAGTTGCCGAAGACACCGGGGAGGTCACCGCTAAGAATGGACGTGACCCTGGACCCCTGGCCCCCTGGCATGGATAGAGTGGACTCGGTGCCGACGATCTCCACGGCTGTTCCCGAGGACTTCCTCCAGCACCCAATCTCGGACGTCCGGCGGCGAAGAGCTTCCCCCACGCATCACGCGGGCAGCCGTTACACGAGGAACGTGGCGCCCTCAGACTCATCAGAGATAGATTCATCCTCCGGGGGAGAAGTCAGGGAGAAACGGCGCGGGAAGAGGGAGCGGTCCGAAAGCGATCATTCCCGCTCTAAGTCAAGGTCGCGACATAGCAGGAAGCGCCCCCGCTCCCACTCCCGTAAGTATAGGAGAAATGCCTCTCCCGGCGGCGCCTGGGTCTACGTTCCTTCAGGAGAGTCCAAGAGGCTCCACTCTCCAGACTCTCGTTCCAGTGAACGTGCGTCTAGGCTGCCGCTCCCTACGCACAGCCTAGAACCGCGCGACCTGCCACGCAGGAAAGACCTCTCTTAGAAGCATAAGTCCTCGAGGCTTCCGGTTCACCCCGCCCAGCGGGGGGAAACGCGCTTCTTTGAAGGCAGCCTGACCGAACCAGCCCAGCTGGTGCGGTCATCGAGCAAGAAGGATCGGTTCCCGTTGTCGGGTCAGCCCACCGGGACCGTGACTTCCGCTTCCAGAGCCTTGGGGCAACCGAGGGCCCTCCCTGAGCCGGTGGTACCCGCCTTGCAGCGAGATCCACCCTCCTACGGAGCTCCCTACGGTTACAGATCGGCCCCCCTGGACCCAAGAGAGGGACGACTGGTCTACCGAACAAGCAACCCGGCGCCCCCGCGCCAGGCCGAGGCCTCGGCTGACGGAGGAGAAGCTCCCCCGTCGGAGGACTCCGCATACAGAAGGGTGGTGGGCCTCATCAGGAGGCACCATGGGATTACAGAGCCCTCGGCACCTAAGGGGAATTCCTGGAGATCAAGCCTCCTGAGAATCACGCATCACGACGCCCTTCCGAAGTCCTCCCTGGCCCTTCCTCTTGCCCCAGACCTAGTACTGGGACAAGAGTACATAGATAACTTAGTGGCCAGCAATGCGGAAGCCCCCAAGTCCCAGAGTGCCTCGAAACTGCTCCAGGGCCTCAAGGCACAAGGGAAAGTTTACATTCCTGAGGGTTAGCGCCCAGGCCCCTGTAGAGTGGACCCGGCCTTAGACATCCTGGGACAAGGCGGCTCGGACGAAAGGGCCTCTTCAGCCCCGGTTTCCTTCTCGCCTACAGAAGCCGTCATGATGGAGGAGATGTCGATGGACCTGGTGAACGTCTCCTCATGGCTGGACTGGTGGGCCTCCACGTTGGTGAGCGTGCAAGCCTCCATCGACCCCGAAGATCCAGAGCAGCAGAGTCTCCTGACGGACCTTCTCACCTCCGGGGGGAAAACTCTGAAGTTTCTAGCGTACCAAGCGCTCGCCTTGACGGCCAACTGGGTACTAAAGAAACGAGACACAGTTCTATCTAAGTTGTCGAGGAAGATCCCGGACAGGGAGGCCCGAGCTGTGCGTAGCCTACCCTTGGGGGGTGAGTCTCTGTTCCCTTTAAAGGAACTGGAAATTCTAATGGAGAAAGTGTCCAAGAAGAGAGAGGCCAACGTCCCCAGACAAGCGTCTTCTAGAAGGCCGCCATACAGGAGATCAGCCTCGGATAGCGCCGTGACTCCTCAGGCCGCCCCCAGCTCTTCGAGGAGGGACGCCCCTTCCTCCTCCTGGGCAACAACTCCGCAGCCCTCCCGCAGAGGAGCACCAGCTTCTGCCAGCTCCTTCAGGTCGGGTTACTCCGCCTCGAAGAGAGGCAGATCAGGCCGCCCCTCTAGGAGAAGGTAGAGGGAGAGGCCCCCTACTCCCGCCCAAGCCTTGGGTTGGGGGATGCCTCAGACCTCATTGGCAAGCATGGAAAACACAAGGAGCGGATCCTTGGACGGTGTCCGTCCTGAAAGAAGGCTACAGGCTCCCCTTCATAGCGGACCCACCCCCTCTTATTCCAGCCAGCCAGACAGAATGGTTAGCCCCCAGGGACCCGATGAAAAGGGCCACCCTTCAAGGAGAGATTTCCTCCATGTTAGAGAAGGGGGCCATGGAAGAGGTCCTTCTCCCAGGCCCAGGCTTCTACAGCTGCCTGTTCCTGGTAGAGAAAGCAACGGGGGGGGGGTGGAGACCCGTGATAGACCTATCGGCCCTCAACAAGTTCGTCAAGAAGACGGACTTTAAGATGGACACCCCAAAATCCGTCCTGATGTCCTTGAGGGAGAAGGATTACATGATGACGGTCGACCTCAAGGACGCATACTTCCAGATCCCTGTCCACCCGTCGAGTCGGAAGTTCCTCCGGGTAAAATGGGGTTCCCAGATCCTGCAGTTCAAGACCCTTTGCTTCGGCCTGTCGACGGCCCCTCAAGTGTTCACGAGGGTCTTCGCGACAGTCTCAGTGTGGGCTCACGAACGGGGTATCCGTGTCATCAGATACCTAGACGACTGGTTGCTCCTTTCCAACTCAAAGGCCCTCTTGGAGGAACAAGGGAGAAACCTCCTCCAGTTCTGCAGGAATCTGGGAATCATAATCAATCTGGAAAAATCGAACTTAACACCATCCAACAGAATGGGATACTTGGGGATGACGTTGGACACTGTGCAGGGGAAGGTCTTCCCCTCGGAAGACAGGATACGAAACCTCAATCACATCATTCAGCCGTTCCTGTCAGAACATTCCAGGAGGGCGAAAGACTGGCAGAGACTGATAGGTCACCTGGTCTCATTAGAGAAACTGGTTCCCCAAGGGAGGATGAGGCTCAGACCCGTGCAATGGAACCTCAAGAGCCTCTGGTCCCAGACAGGCTCTCAGAAGGCGTTGATTCCTATCCTTCCAGGCACGAGAACATCCCTAGAATGGTGGCACTGCCAGTCGAACTCCCTCAAGGGGATGCCCCTCGGGTCCTGTCCCCCCGAGTACCTCCTGTTCACAGACGCCTCCAACCAAGGGTGGGGGGCCCACCTTCTGGAAGAGACAGCAAGCGGTACCTGGTCGGAGAGCGAAAAGCATCTCCACATCAATGTCCTAGAGCTAAGAGCAGTCCAGAAGGCATGTCTGCACTTTGCAAGTCGGTTAAGGGGAAACACCGTGGCGTTAATGTGCGACAACGCCACGGTGGTAGCCTACATAAAGAAGCAAGGGGGCATGAGATCGAAGGAACTGTGCGACCTCGCCATAAGCATCCTACATTGGGCGGACGAGCAGCAGGTGGTGCTGCTAGCAAGGTTCATCCCCGGGAAGAGAAACGTGCTTAACCGACGGCCTCAGCAGAATGGGTCAGATAGTGGGGACAGAGTGGTCTCTACACCCGGAGGTAGCCAGACTCATCATTCAATGCTGGGGCTCCCCGGTGATGGACCTCTTTGCAACAAAGCTCAACGCCCAACTACCGGTCTATTGCTCCCCGGTACCAGACCAAAAAGCAGCCCTAGAAGACGCCTTCCAGCACAAGTGGGACAACTTGGACGTGTACGCTTTTCCCCCCTTCACGCTGATAAGGCAGGTACTCAACAGAGTAAGGGCCTCCCAAAACCTAAGGATGACTTTGGTAGCGCTCTGGTGGCCGGAGAGAGAGTGGTTCGCGGATCTAAAAGACCTAGCGAGCCAACCACCTTGGCCTCTGCCCTCCAGGTCAGACCTCCTGCGTCAACCTCACTTCCTCAGGTTCCACGACAACCCTCTCTCTCTTCGCCTTCACGCTTGGAGACTATCGAGCGGCTCTTGAAGAAGGAGGGGTACTTCTCCTCCATAGCTAAGAGAATGTCCCTATACCTAAGAAAATCCTCTACCGTGGTATACCAGGCGAAGTGGGCCCCCTTTACGAAGTGGTGCTCGGAGAAACACATAAGACCGCTTAAAGCTTCGGTCCCGGACATAGCTGAGTTTCTAGTGTACCTTAGGGATGAAGTAGGAATGTCAATCCCAGCCATTAAAGGAGTACGAGCAGCCTTAGGCCAAGTCTTCCTCCTGAAAGGCATCGACCTGGGGACCTCGAGACACATAGCGATGCTGATTAGGAGTTTCGAGCAGTCCTGCCCTCCTCAAGCTAGGAGAGTGCCCAGGTGGGACCTGGCCAAGGTCCTGAAAATGCTAAGTCGTCCTCCCTTTGAACCCCTGAAAGATATCGGGGACAAAGACCTCACCCTCAAGACCGTCTTCTTGCTAGCCTTGGCTTCGGCTAAGAGAGTGGGCGAGATCCATGGTCTGTCTTACGACGTTGCGCACTCCAAAGGGTGGAAGGAAGTGTCCTTCAGGTTCGTACCCTCCTTTGTGGCGAAGACTCAGAACCCAGCAGTCTGGGACCCGAGGTTTGAAGGTTTCTCAATTCCGGCCATTCCCAAGACAGGCAATACAGAAGACTTGAAGTTATGCCCAGTAAGGACGCTCAGAAAGTTACTGGAAAGGACGGCTCATCTCCGACCAGGTACCAAGAACCTCTTCGTCTCCACAGGTGTTAATAAGAAACAAGTCTCCAAGAACACCATTTCCTTCTGGCTGAGACAAGTCATCGCTAGAACCTATGAAGAGGATAAAATGGCAGTGCCAGGCACTCCCCGCCCCCATGACATCAGGGGTCTGAGCACCTCCTTGGCCTTTGAGAGAAACATGGCGGTGGGACAGATCCTGCAAGCTGGCACTTGGTCGCACCAGTCGACCTTTACTGCCCACTACCTCAAGGATTATTCAAGAAAATCCTTGGACGGGTTCTCCATTGGGACAGTCATCGCCGCCTTCCAATCTGTGTAGCGGTAGGCCAGAAGATGTCCCCAACGGTGAATAAATTCTTCGCTACTTCATCAGGAGAAAATCACCAGAAGAAATTTAAGAGGTGAGTCTTAGATAATAGCGTAAGGTTCCGCAGTTACCCTCTCTCCGCTCTCTGATAGGCCCCGCATTCTATAGCCCTCTAGGCACTATGTGCCGAGTCAAGTGGCAGAATGGCACTCCCGCCTCCTAAAGTATAAGTCTCCAAGAAAAGTAGTTCTCGGTGAGTATTTGTGTCGGAACAAATCAAAAATTTTAAATAATTTTTATTTTTCCTAACATACTCACCGAGAACTACTTTTCGGGTAATGGCCCTCCCTTCCGTCCCCGAGTGCCATCCTTCCATTGCCAAGTTGGGCTAAGCGACGAACTTAATGGCGATGCTGACCCAGAGATGCAGTGACCTGCCCTAATCCTGCTCTCAGGGCGCATTCTCTGGCGGCGGGGGTAAACCTATATAGAACGGAGTAAGGGGGGTAACGGCGGGAAAAACCTTGGTCGAGATTGAGAGATCATAAGTGACTCCAAGAAAAGTAGTTCTCGGTGAGTATGTTAGGAAAAATAAAAATTATTTAAAATTTTTGATTTTTAAGTCCTTTGTATTTTTCCTAACAATACAAACCTTGAAGTTACACTTGCCACCTCAAGTGCCCCACAATTCCTTAGTGAAGGTCAAAGCCACCTCCCTGTGTACTGGCAGTTTCCAATAGCCTAGTTTCCAGCTTCTCGGAAATCATACTCCTATTGATAGACTCAAGTTTTTATATTTAGGAAAAATATAAATTACTGAAGATTTTTCGTGTGATCTTTTATATCTATTTTTTGTATTCTTGAGAGATGATTAGTTTATGGTAGGTGAGCTTGTATATTTTTCGACTCTGCTTTGTGTTTATACTGTATTTTATTTTTAGTGATGATTCAAGAACACATCTGTTTGAAAATGACAAATTTGGAAGATATTAGTATTTTTCCTAGCCATACAAACCTGTAGCTCTTTATTAGGGAATAAACTTTTGGCAAAGCTGAAACTAGCCATAAGACTTTTAGCGAGGGGTAACTAACCCACCGCTAGTTAGCTGGGGGTTAGCGGGGTTAGCTGGCTACCCCACTCACACACACACACACACACCTGTGTTCTATTGTCACTTTTGCTTGCTGGCAGAACTTACCAGGGGATAGGTGATGGTGGCCCAATCTGTATAAAGAGCTACAGGTTTGTATAGTAGGAAAAATACAAATTACTTCCAATCGTGGGTAATTGCCAGCTGACGGGCAATCGTGAACTGACAGGCGATTGCGAGCTGAAGGGCGATCGTGAAGCTGTAGCAAAACTGGGTGGGGTGAGGAGACAGGGTGAGACGAGTATACTAGACGAGACGATTCAACTTGGTGAGATAATTCAACCCGGCGTGACGAGTCTACTGGCGAGATGTGTTGCTAGGCGAGACGAGACTTCTTGGGGTGATGAGTATGGTGGGCGAAACGAGTATGGTGGACGAGACGAATCTTGTTGGATAAGACGAGTCTGCTGGACGACACGAGTTCTGGGCCAGACAAGTCCACTGCTGCTAGGAGAAGTAACATCTTCATGCTCCGACGGGCCACACTCCGAGGGATTAGGAAAAGGCTTGGACTAGTCCATAAACCCCTTCTAAATCCTGTGTGGCAAAGACTATTCTGGGGAGGACCAAACCCGCGTACCGGAAAGGGCGTCATCAGCGTGAGGATGAGGAACTTCTGCAGGTGCAGGCAATGAAGGTGGTGACGAGGGAGGAGCAGCAACTCCCTAAGGAACAGGAAAATCCAATTGTTCCGTAACCGAAATACAAACCACGCTATTTACATAGGGGATTACTTTTGGCGTAGCTGAAATGGCGAGCCATTAGATTTTTAACGAGCGTTAACTACCCCTAGCTACCCCTCCCCCCTCGCACACCGGTGAACTGATTCACTTCGCTTTTGGCTCGGGTGATGGGCAGACGTGTCTGCTCCCACCCTCGCTTGGCAGAGTAATGCTAGTTGCCCAAAAGTGGTCTCGAGTGAAGTGGT
Organism: Palaemon carinicauda; assembly: GCF_036898095.1. Taxonomy (NCBI): domain Eukaryota; kingdom Metazoa; phylum Arthropoda; class Malacostraca; order Decapoda; family Palaemonidae; genus Palaemon; species Palaemon carinicauda. The sequence goes on from NC_090753.1 coordinate 66,370,006, forward strand.
ATCCAGATCTGCTGGATCTTCGTACACAAGTCTCAAGAGAACTTACAGAATGGGCAAACTTATTGCGTCAACCACACGTTCGAAAGTTCCACGAGGCGGTCCAGTGATGGCCATTTACGAGCCTTTACACAAGGCTTTAAACAGAGATCTCACCGTAAAAACTGTCGTCCTTCCCTTTACGAGTCTTTACACAAGGCTCTAGACAGAATTCTCACCGTAAAACCTGTGTTCCTTCTTGCCCTGGCCTCAGCCAAGAGGGTAAGCAAACTATCTTACTTCACATTCTAAGGGGTAGAACAAATTAGCCTTCTCTTTTGTTCTTGGGTTTTTGGCTAAAACGCAAAATCCAGTTTTACTTGCCACCAGACTTGACTCTTTCACAATCTTGTCTCTCAAAGAGGCAACTGATGACCCAGATAATCTGTTACTCTGTCCCATTTGAGCAGTCGGGAAACACATCAAGAGGTTTCAGACCTAATGCTAATTTGTGTCCAAGTACTGGTCAGTCCATAACAAAAGTTTCGAAAAACACCATTTCCTTTTGGTTGCAGGAAATTATTTAGCGAACCTTTAAATCCTCAGGGGAAGTGCTTCCAGGGGGTCCTTCTTGAGCGTGTGACATTTGTGACCTTGCCGCAATCTTGGCATTCCTCAAGAACTGCTCAGTAGCCCAGGTTCTTAGTGCAAGGGTGTGGATTGACAGACACATTCATAGGCCACTATTTAAGACAGTCCCCATAGGTCACTGGATATATTATTTTTGGGGCCTATTGTCACAGCACAACAACTAATCAAATTCTTGCTCTTAAGGGATAACTCGTTGTCAAGGGATCAGTTATTCTCTGCATTTCAAGGATATGAAAAGTGGATCAAGTTAGCTCGTACTTACCTTCTCTAAGCAGTAGACTTAAGAGTACTCATGTTGACCACTCCCTAATACAGGTAAGAATAACCTTCTTTATTCATTATGTTCTTTTATGTTGAAAATTATTTGATGCCTGCTCTTGGCTGTGTTTTATTTCTATTTAGGTCATGATTTAGAGGGATCTAACACTTCAGCCCCACTGCTTCACAAGCCGACCGAACTGTCCTAATTTGTTTACCATTTTTATAAAATTTTATATATTAGTTCTTTCATGAGAGCTTAATTGAACTCTTCTTGGTGGAGACTTCCTCCCACCTAAGGAAGCCTTTCTATATAAATGACTGAAATTTGTATCTGAGTAGGAATAAACTATAAATTTTTTATTAGATTTGCAATTTTCCAAGCCACACAAACCCGAGTAATTTAAGCAAAGGTTCCACCTTATCCACCCGACAAGTCTTGACCAGGATAGAATGAAGCTTGACTCACAGCAGCGCATAACACTGTCCAGCGGTGGCGTTATTATACTGTATAGTTACCAATTAGACACCTCTTCTTTTCTTTGTGGTCATAGAAAGTGGACATGTGAGTAAACCCAATAAATTACTCAGGTTTGTATACCTAGGAAAATACAAAATTGTATTAAAAAGTTGCTAGTTTTTTTTAAGGTAGTTTAGATGTTTTGATAGATACAGTCTACTTTATGCTGAATGATTCTTTGTGTACTAGAATTGACTTTTTTTTTATTAGACTGTTTTGTAATTCAATATTTATGTACTTGACACCATTTTACTCAAGTATTGGTGGAAACTATAAATTATTATCAGATATTCATGAAGTCCAGTTCTTTTCCTGTTGTTTTAGCAAAATAAATAATCTTTAAAGGATCTTTGTCATTATTATATGTTTTTAAAAGTTTTCTTTACCCATGTAAATCAGATGGTTTATTTTTTAAGTAAATCTAAGAGGTTGAGTTTGTGATGTCAAGTAATATCCTTTAAAACTCTTTTGAGGTGTTTTATTGTAATTATTTCCAGTATGGCTAGTTTGTCATGTACCTTCAGATTTCTTGACCAATCATGGTATTTTTTCTCTCTGCAGGTATGTGTCATGATGTAAACAATTTAGAATTGGGTCCCTGCTCATCTAATGGATATTTTAACCCAAGGGGATTAGTGAAGACATCTATATATATACCATTACATCCCTAATTTAGAGGTAGAGCACAGTTATGTTAGTTTGCTTATCAAAATTAATCTAATCTCTTTTCTACTTTTATCAATATCTTAGTATTTCAATAAACTGTTAATTATTAACTAAGTTAATGATGATTGAGACCTTCCTATTGTATATAAAGACCTCATCTATCTGTTAAATATGCACTGGGGGGTTTCTTATTTCAATACTTTTTGTGGAATATGGGTTTGTTTTATTTTGTTTTACAAGTGCCTTTAATGACAGCAGAAGTCCATATTTGCTTCTTGAGGATGCAAACCTCCTTAAAGCAGGGACCCTCTGGACTTACTGATTCTAATAGCATCAGAGCTAGAGAGAGACGGGTTTGGTGGATCCTAGATTCCAACCTTCTTATAAGGGTAGATCTCTTCTCTCCTCCCCCAGACTTCACTCAAGAGATTAATTACTGCACTATAATTGTTCAGTGGCTACTTTCCTCTTTTTAAAAGTACTTTCCTCTTTGTAAGGGTAGAAAAGACTCTCTAGCTATGGTAAGCAGCTCTTGTAGGACACTCCAAAATCAAACCATTGTTCACTAGTCTTTGGTAGGGCCTTAGCCTCTGTACCATGGTTTTCCACTGTCTTGAATTAGAGTTCTCTTGTTCGAGGGTACACTTGGGTACACTATTCTATCTTATATTTTTTCTTCCTCGTGTTCTTTTAAATGGTGTGTTTGGCAGGCATAATAGAAGGGCTATGGATGTCTGGTGGTTTATCAAGAGGTTGTGTTTCCTTATCAGTTTCTTTATCTTTTCAAAACCATCCTTACTATCTTCCCTTCGCTTGAAGTGGCTATCCTGAAGGGTACTTAGCCTTGCATGGTGTATCACCTCTGTCATGTTGACCAGTTTTTCCAACTTTTTTCTATAGTCAGTGGGTTTTATCAATCACTTTATTTATATTTCTGTACATATTGTTTTTGTTATTTTTAATTAATTTAGTTTTCAGGTATGATGAATCTTTTTATTGCCATTAATTCTTATCTTGTCTGGAGACATTGAGCAAAATCCAGGAACAGTATGTCCTAGACTTTGTCAATGTCATCTACTGTATTGCAATATTAGTGACCTGCATGTAAATATTCAATACCTTATAGTTGTGTCCAGGCAGTATGATATTCCTTTTTGCTCAGAAACTAGTTTCTTATATGAGGCACTAATCTGAGCTCCTTATAACTGATTTTAAGCAGCCAATAATTTGAAATGGGATGCCATTCCTAGGACCAGGGAAATCGTGGTGTATTTTAAGCCTGAGTACCTTGCTTCTCATAAGTCCTACTATGAATGTGGATGTCATTTGATTCAGGTAATGAAAGTTTATGGCAGCCATAGCAACTTCTATTTGTGTTCGATTTACCGGAATCCAGACATGGATGATTCTATCTTTGACTCTCTTCTTACCGGTATGGCAGATAGCAAAGCCTCTTTTGTTTTTGTTGGTGATTTCAATGCTAACCATAGGGAGTGGTTAAATTTGGTTTCTCCTACTGATTGACATGGGTTTAAGAGCTTTGGACTTTGCTTCTGAATCGGGTTGTGAGCAAATCATAAATGAAGCTACTCGCAGGTCTGGCAACTGCTTGGACCTCGAATACACCGACTCCCCTGGTCTCATAACAAGTAAGGTTGGTTCTCCAGTAGGGACATATGATTATGCCTTGATTTCATCAGTCGTGAAGACTGAGCAGTATGCCCCAGATGTGTCCTACTCATGTAAGATTTATATAAAATCTCAAGCAGACTGGGATGGCATTTCGAGAGATCTTTTTGGCTTGAATTGGTCACAATTGTATAATAGTGTTAAGCTTGTTGTTCCTTTGAAAGAGAATCTCGTCAACATAGGACAGGCGTATCCCTTCTCAGGTGCTAAGGTATGGAGTGAAAGATAAACCCTGGTTCAATGATAATTGCAGACATGCTTAGTTTGAGAAGCAGCAGGCCTATCATCTTTGGAAGGGTAACAGATCAGATTTGACTTGGAATAACTGTACTCAGCTTAGAGCTTTTGCTCTGAGATGGTGTGCTTTGACTGAAAAGGAATACAAATCAACCATAATAAAAGAAACCCTTTCTGGTACAACCCAGGAACACAAGTAGTGGGCTACCCTTAAACCTGCACTCTTTGGTGTAGACGAAACAGTTTCTCCTTTACTTAAACCAGATGGCTGTCACTCACTGTCAAAAGGAAAAGGCAACACTTTTGGCTTATGAGTTTGACAGTAAGTAGAGTAGCAAGAAGCTTGATCTTCCTCATTTCAATTTTCCTGAGGCTAAACTATCTAGTTTAGTTTTTCGATCTTGTGAAATTAAAGCTCTCTTGATGGACTTTCATGCTTATAGAGGTGTAGACTCGAATGGTATTGTTTTTTTTATAAAGACTGCAGATTTCTTAGCTCCAATGTTATGTTTTTTAGAGCAAGTTAGCAAGAAGAGGTTCTTTTATCACTTGTTGGAGAATTAGTAATGTAACTCCATTATGTAAATGCTTTTTTTGCTAGCTCAAGTCCAGCTGATTACTGCCCAATTTCCATAACTCCCATATTATCTAAATTTTTTTAAAGTCTTTTGGGAAAAAGTCTTAAATAGGTTTGCTGAAGGTAATCATCTGTTCCCGAGTCTGCAATTTGGCTTTTGTACAGGCTTTGGAACATGTGATTCCCTTCTTACAATCTCTAATGCTGTACCAAAATCCCTTAATTGTTGTCAGGAAGTTTGTATGATTGGCATTAATTTTGGTGCTGCTTTTGACCGTGTTAATCTTGAGGCCCTTGTTTTCAAACTCAACCAGTTGGGAGTGGGTAGGTCTTTTCTTAGCATTATTATTATTGAATTTTTAAGTAAGATTGCAATGAGTTGTTGTTGATGGGCACCATAGTTAGTATAGGAATGTAATGTCCGATGTTCCTCAGGGTAGTGTTCTTAGCACATTACTTTTCATACTATATACACAAGACATGTGGTTTGGCTTAGAAAACAAGCTCATTGCATATGCAGATGATGCTGCTCTCTTTGCATCAGTTCCATCTCCTGAATGTAATTTAGATCTGGGGATTGCTGAACTGAGATTAGCTAAGATTAGTGCATGGTGCAAATTATGGGGCATGAAATAGAATTCTAAGTCTCTGTCCATACAACTGAGCATTTTTCGGTTTGTTGCTCATCAAACAAAGTTTGGTAAAGGTGTTTATACTTGCGTCCAAACAATGGCAGTTGAGCAGTGAGAGCCTGGTGATGGCAGCAAGGCGGATCGGTGTACGAGTAATGAGAAAATGAACAGTTGTATGAGCAAAAAGAAAATTTGTTGGTGTATTGTTATTGCTGGGCATGCTAAAAAAAAATAAAAGATGAAGAAAATTTGGTGCTCAGAGTGTTTGCAATGGCATCAAGATTTGTGAAGTCATTTTACAATACTACGTGAGTTGTAAAGTGAATCAGAAGTAGATTTCATAAATCACACAAGATTGGATCCAAATAAGTTTTATAATCTTATCTCAAAACAGGAACCTACAATCACTAGACAGGATGCTAATATGAATTATAAGAAGTGTGTTTGTGTTGAATCCACATTACAAACAACACTACTCCATCTCTCAACAGGATGCAACTATACAGAACTCGATACACATTACAACACGGATTTCTAGGCAGCGTTTGTGTACATTTACTGTATACCTGAAACTTTCAGAGAAATTTCTTTGACTTGCTAATTTGCCGCATTTGTCGTCTATGTTAATACAGAGAAATGCTAGTTTTTGCTTCACCTCTTCAATAACAATTACTATCAAGGTCCCAAGTTAGTTTCAAAATTGCTGCAACTCATGCATTGCAATCTCTATGAACATCGGCCCTCGTATCCCAAAGGCTGAAAGGGTGTTGTTTATACAACAATCAAGTTTAAAGTTGCCTCATGGCCCTAATAAAACTTTAACATATTTAAACTTAGATCTTAGAGGATACAGAAATGGTATATCATTGCTATTGGTTAAAAACGTAACTTCGTACTTCAGGCAATGACATCTCCCCAGTCTTTATTCACCAATGAACACAGCTCTCGTTATTTCGGTAATCATACAAGAAACCTATTAAGAACTTTGCTTGCTGCTCCTCCATGTGGACTGAGCTTAACTGAACTCATGGTATGATTGTAAGTAGGTCGAGGACAGTGGCTCCTCAATATTTGTATCTCAGAATTGATGTTTCTCTATGTATGACAAATTTTTAGGCGTGATTCTTGACAGATTTACTTTTGAGAAACACATTAGGTCTGTCCCTTCTTCAATTGCAGAAAAGAATTGGTTTATAGAAAAAGTCTTGAAAGATTTTTGGTGATCAACCTATTCTGAAGAAATTTTTTGATTCTGTCATTCTACCTCGTTTCAAGTATTGTTTTGTCTGGTCTTCAGCTGATTCTCGTCTTAATTTGTTGAACAGGAACTTACGGTCTATTAAATTTCTTATTCCTGATCTAGATATTAATCTCTGGCACTGTTGTTAATTAGTTTGTTATGCATATTGCACAAGATTTTTCATAATTCTGACCATCCTTTACATTCAGATCTTCCCGGATAGTACCAGCCTGTTCTTAATACTAGGTATGCAGTTAATTCTAAAAGTCATGCCTTGTCCATCATGAGGCTCAGTTCTATACAGTATTCTATTAGTTTTATTCCAGCTGTGACCAAGTTATGGAATAATCTTCCCAAGTAGGTAGTCGAATCGATAAAACTTCACTAGTTCAAAGTTGCAGAAATGTTTTTATGTTGAACAGCCAATTTAAGTCTCTCCTTATAGTTTATATATTTAAGATCTATTTCAATGTAACTGTTCTTAAAAGACTTAATATTTGTTATTCATTACTTTTCATAGTTTATTTCCTTTCCTCACTGGGTTATTGGAGCCCTTGGGCTTAAAGAATCCTGCTTTTCTGACTAAGGTTGTAGTTTAGCAAGTACAGTAATAATAATAATGCTCATCACAGACGCATCAAAAGGGTGGGGGGCTCGCCTTTAACAGCACATGGCCTCCAGGCTGTGAGTCGATTTTGATTGTCAGTACCACATTCCTCCTGAAATTGAGGGCAGCCTTTTAATAATAATATTTCTGGGTCGACCTGTGGCGGCCGGTGAAAAGGGTCCTTCTTATACACTTTTCTGATATAAACCTTCCAATTATACCAGAGAAAGATAGAAGCATGGAATGCAGAGGTTACTACCCTCGCGCGAGCACCTTGTGGGTGTCGTGTATAAAGCAGAGGCGCGTGAAAACCACTATTCACAGGCTGTCTTCCATTTAGCTAATTCCTTCGTCAAAGGGATGGGCCGATACAGAGGCACCAGCTACGCTACTAGAACCACGCCACCGACGCCCCGACGCGAGCGCCATCTGAACAACATCCTTCTGCTTTGGACTTGCTAGCGTGTTTGTAGAATTTTGTGCTCTCGGTGTTTTCACCTTTCGTGGATTTATTTCGTCATGACCGAAGCTCCAACTTCACCCATTCCAATGTTAAGTACCATAGTTTGTTTTGACAGCTTTTTGTAGTACCGGGCAGTTGTCCTCTTCCCAGTATAGTGTGTTTATTTCGACCGGTTTGGCCTACCGCGGTGTCGGCAGCCATTGTTGTTTTGCTTTGTCTCGCTGGGAATTCATGTTAGTCTTGCCCATTTGGTACTCTGTCAGTTAGGTTCTTGGTTAAGTCACTGGCCTTACGCCTTTTTGAACCATTATCATTATTATTATTATTATTACTTCCTATGGTACTTTTTGCTAGCAAGTCCACTCTGCGAACAAGAATAGCGTTCTGGCTTTATTATAGTTTAGTACCTGCCCTGCGAGGCGTTCGTCAGTGGACTATATCCTTTTAAATTTGGTTATAGCAGACGTTATTCTTCGTTCGTAGTCTTGTATTTGATGTTACAATTTTCAATATTTAACTTAGCCGGTGAATATATAGCTGCAACTCAGTTGCTCGACAGACAACTCTACGGAAAAACTCGCCAGCGATCGCTACACAGGTTGCGGGTGTGCCCAACAGCGCCATCTGTCGACCAGATACCCAGCTCTCATGTAAACAAAGACTCAATTTTCTCTCTGTCGAGGTGTCGACAAGACGTACTTTACTCGCTGTTGCTAAACTGGAGTTTTTCACATCTAATTGGTGAAGTACTATATTCTAGTTTTGAGCTTTCGCAATGCAGGTGTTTTATCTTCATCTTAAATCTTGAACTCGTTTTGGATAGATTTAATTATGGTGACAAAGAGAGTATGGACTTTCTTTCACTTTTAAATGGCCGACCTTTCCCTTAGACGGAAGTGTGTTTAGGCTTTTAGTAATTATCTTATCACGTTATAAATTATTTATAGATTTTCCTCTATATATTTTATATCTCTCCGCCTTTATTAGGCCTCTTCGATTAACTTTCCATTTATTATAAACATATATAAATAAATTTTAATGTTTTGTTTATATGCGACCTTTCCTGAGAGTAGGCGGTCCTAACTTGGAAACCGAAGTTAATCAACGTTGAGCCCTTTATATCGTAATTAGCTTTTAAAGAGCTAAGGATTTAAAACTTTTTAAATGTAATATTTTATGAAAGAATTTCTTTGATAGTCTTCGTACTGTTTTCAAAGATGAACTAACGTTTAGTTTATTTATGCTACGCAGTTGTGGACGTTCAGGACGTTCAACATGCGCTCTATCGTTACGATAGAGAGAGAGTGTATCACGGTTTCACTTTGCAGTAAGAGTAAATCGATTCTGACGTTTTGTTCATTCTTTCTTAGCTTAAATGTTTTAAATTCTATTTTAAAGGAACTTTTTAATTGAAAAACCTTTCAGTTTTTTCCTTTAGTCAAATAACATGTTTTTTTGACGAAATATAATTGGGCTCTTCTCTTAGGTGCGAAATCAAGAGAGAAAGAGAGAGAGAGATAGAGACGGAGGGAGAGAGAGGAGAGAAAACTTTCCGTTCTAGCGGGTAACGTTGTTCTCGAGTTACTCTCGTCCCTAGTCTCTGTACGGGGAGGAAGGATAAAACGTTTTTAGTTTTTTATTCTCGTCCCCAGGCTATGTGCGGTGAGAGATTGAAAACGTAGTTTTCTGTTTTGCACTTATTTCACTTAAATCGAAACTTTTACTGATTTCTACCTGAAACACGCAATTCTACCCTTCATTAAAAGGTAGTAATTGCGAAATCAGTCGTATAATGCAAGCTCATTAATACCAGCAAAAAACAGAAAACATATTTTAAGATAAAAAATCAGTGGCTGGGAAAGAGACTAAACACTAGTTCCTATAAACTACGTTTTCAATCTCTCACCGCACATAGCCTGGGGACGAGAATAAAAAACTAAAAACGTTTTATCCTTCCTCCCCGTACAGAGACTAGGGACGAGAGTAACTCGAGAACAACGTTACCCGCTTGAACGGGACGTTTTCTCTCTCTCTCTCCCTCCGTCTCTATCTCTCTCTCTCTTTCTCTCTTGATTTCGCACCTAAGAGAAGAGCCCAATTATATTTCGTCAAAAAAAAAAACATGTTATTTGACTAAAGGAAAAAACTGAAAGGTTTTTCAATTAAAAGTTCCTTTAAAATAGAATTTAAAACATTTAAGCTAAGAAAGAATGAACAAAACGTCAGAATCGATTTACTCTTTCTGCAAAGTGAAACCGTGATACACTCTCTCTCTATCGTAACGATAGAGCGCATGTTGAACGTCCTGAACGTCAACAACTGCGTAGCATAAATAAACTAAACGTTAGTTCATCTTTGAAAACAGTACGAAGACTATCAAAGAAATTCTTTCATAAAATATTACATTTAAAAAGTTTTAAATCCTTAGCTCTTTAAAAGCTAAATACGATATAAAGGGCTCAACGTTGATTAACTTCGGTTTCCAAGTTAGGACCGCCTACTCTCAGGAAAGGTCGCATATAAACAAAACATTAAAATTTATTTTTATATGTTTATAATAAATGGAAAGTTAATCGAAGAGGCCTAATAAAGGCGGAGAGATATGTTATTTTGATTATAAAATAAATTTTTGAATATACTTACCTGGTGAATATATAGCTGCAACTCTGTTGCTCGACAGAAAACTCTAAGGTAAAATTCGCCAGCGATCGCTACACAGGTTGCGGGTGTGCCCAACAGCGCCATCTGTCGTCCAGATACCCAGTACTCAATGTAAACAAAGAACTCAATTTTCTCCTCGTTCCACTGCGTCTCTATTGGGGAGGAAGGGAGGGTCCTTTAATTTATAATCACCGGGTAAGTATATTCAAAAATTTATTTTATTATCAAAATAACATTTTTCAATATTTAACTTAGCCGGTGATTATAATAGCTGATTCACACCCAGGGGGTTGGGTAGAGACCAGCAAAATATGTTTACATTATTATGAGCTAAGAATTTTTATTTCATTTTAGAAGTTATCAAAATAACAAAAACAAAATAAATAGGTACCTGGTAAGGAAGTCGACTTGAACAATTACTCTGCCTTTTTAAGTACGTCTTCCTTACGGAGCCTCGCGATCCTCTTAGGATGCTGATCGACCCCTAGGATCTGAAGTATCAAGGGTTGCAACCCATACAACAGGACCTCATCAAAACCCTTAATCTAGGCGCTTCTCAAGAAATGACTTTGACCACCCGCCAAATCAACCAGGATGCGAAAGGCTTCTTAGCCTTCCGGACAACCCAAAAAACAACAATAAAAACATTTCAAGAGAAAGATTAAAAAGGTTATGGAATTAGGGAATTGTAGTGGTTGAGCCCTCACCCACTACTGCACTCGCTGTTACGAATGGTCCCAGAGTGTAGCAGTCCTCGTAAAGAGACTGGACATCCTTAAGATAAAAAGACGCGAACACTGACTTGCTTCTCCAATAGGTTGCGTCCATTATACTTCGCAGAGATCTATTTTGTTTAAAGGCCACGGAAGTTGCGACAGCTCTAACTTCGTGTGTCCTTACCTTCAGCAAAGCTTGGTCTTCCTCACTCAGATGGGAATGAGCTTCTCGTATTAACAGTCTGATAAAATAGGATAAAGCATTCTTTGACATAGGCAAAGATGGTTTCTTAACTGAACACCATAAAGCTTCAGACAGGCCTCGTAAAGGTTTAGTTCGTTTTAAATAGAACTTAAGAGCTCTCACAGGGCATAAGACTCTTTCTCGTTCATTTCCAACCATATTCGATAAGCTTGGAATATCGAACGATTTCGGCCAAGGTCGAGAAGGCAGCTCGTTTTTGGCTAGAAAACCAAGTTGTAGAGAGCATGTAGCCGTTTCAGATGAAAATCCGATGTTCTTGCTGAAGGCATGAATCTCACTGACTCTTTTAGCTGAGGCTAAGCAAACCAGGAAAAGAGTCTTTAAGGTGAGATCTTTTAGGGAGGCTGATTGTAGCGGCTCGAACCTGTCTGACATGAGGAATCTTAGTACCACGTCTAAATTCCAACCAGGTGTAACCAAACGACGCTCCTTCGTGGTCTCAAAAGACTCAAGGAGGTCCTGTAGATCTTTATTGTTGGAAAGATCTAATCCTCTGTGACGGAAGACTGATGCCAACATGCTTCTGTAACCCTTGATAGTGGGAGCTGAAAGAGATCGTTCTTTCCTCAGGTATAAGAGGAAGTCAGCTATTTGAGTTACAGAGGTACTGGTCGAGGATACAGATACTGACTTGCACCAGTTTCGGAAGACTTCCCACTTCGATTGGTAGACTCTAAGGGTGGATGTTCTCCTTGCTCTAGCAATCGCTCTGGCTGCCTCCTTCGAAAAGCTTCTAGCTCTCGAGAGTCTTTCGATAGTCTGAAGGCAGTCAGACGAAGAGCGTGGAGGCCTTGGTGTACCTTCTTTACGTGTGGTTGACGTAGAAGGTCCACCCTTAGAGGAAGAGTTCTGGGAACGTCTACTAGCCATCGAAGTACCTCGGTGAACCATTCTCTCGCGGGCCAGAGGGGAGCAACTAGCGTCAACCTTGTCCCTTCGTGAGAGGCGAACTTCTGCAGTACCTTGTTGACAATCTTGAACGGAGGGAATGCATAAAGGTCTAGATGTGACCAATCTATGAGAAAGGCATCTATATGAACTGCTGCTGGGTCCGGGATTGGTGAGCAATATATTGGGAGCCTCTTGGTCATCGAGGTTGCGAAGAGATCTATGGTTGGCTGGCCCCAGGTGGCCCAAAGTCTCTTGCATACATCCTTGTGGAGGGTCCATTCTGTTGGAATGATTTGTCCCTTCCGACTGAGACAATCTGCCATGACATTCAAGTTGCCTTGGATGAACCTCGTTACTAGCGAAATGTTTAGACCTTTTGACCAGGTGAGGAGGTCCCTTGCGATCTCGTACAACGTCAGTGAGTGGGTCCCTCCTTGCTTGGAGATGTACGCCAAAGCCGTGGTGTTGTCCGAGTTCACCTCCACCACTTTGCCTTGAAGGAGAGACTTGAAGCTTTTCAAGGCCAGATGTACTGCCAGTAGCTCCTTGCAGTTGATATGCATTGTCCTTTGACTCGAGTTCCATATTCCCGAGCATTCCCGACCGTCTAATGTCGCGCCCCAGCCTACGTCCGATGCGTCCGAGAAGAGAACGTGGTTGGGAGTCTGAACAGCCAGGGGCAGACCCTCTCTGAGGCTGATACTGTCCTTCCACCATGTCAGGCAAGACTTCATCTTCTCGGAAATGGGGATCGAGACCGCTTCTAGCGTCTTGTCCTTTTTCCAGTGAAATGCTAGGTGATATTGAAGAGGACGGAGGTGTAGTCTTCCTAATGACACGAACTGTTCCAGGGATGATAGCGTCCCTATCAGACTCATCCACTTCCTGACTGAACATCGTTCCTTCTTCAGCATGTTCTGGATGCATAACTGGGCTTGGCTTGTTCTGGGGGCCGACGGAAAAGCCCGAAAAGCTAGACTGTGAATCTCCATCCCTAAATATACAATAGTTTGGGATGGGACCACTTGTGACTTTTCCATATTGACAAGGAGACCCAATTCCTTGGTCAGATCTAGAGTCCACTTTAGATCCTTCAGACAGCGACGACTGGAAGAAGCTCTGAGAAGCCAGTCGTCCAAATAGAGGGAGGCTCGGATGTCCGCTAAATGAAGGAATTTGGCTACATTCCTCATCAGCCTCGTAAACACAAGAGGAGCTGTGCTTAGGCCAAAGCACAGGGCTTGAAACTGGTAGACAACCTTTTCGAAAACGAATCTCAGAAAAGGTTGGGAGTCCGGGTGGATGGGGACGTGGAAGTAGGCGTCCCTTAGGTCTAACGAGACCATCCAGTCTTCCCTTCTGACCGCTGCTAGAACCGACTTTGTGGTCTCCATGGAGAACGTCTGCTTTGTGACAAAGACATTCAGCGCACTGACGTCTAGCACCGGCCTCCACCCTCCTGTCTTCTTTGACACCAAGAAGAGACGGTTGTAGAATCCCGGGGTTTGATGGTCCAGGACTTTGACTACCGCTCCCTTCTCTAGTAAGAGAGACACTTCCTGTTTCAATGCTCGTCTCTTGTCTTCCTCTCTGTACCTGGGAGAGAGATCGATGGGAGACGTTGCTAGAGGGGGTTTTCGTACAAACGGGATCTTGTACCCCTCTCTGAGCAACTTCACAGATTGTGCATCTGCGCCTCTCTTTTCCCAGGTCCGCCAGAAGTTCTTGAGTCTGGCTCCCACTGCTGTCTGAAGAAGCTGGCAGTCAGACTCTGCCCTTAAAGGACTTGGTTCCTTTCTTCTTTCCACGTCTCCCTTCGGCACGAGCACCTCCTCTACTGGAGGCTCTGCCACGAAAGGGCGGAATGAAACGGGACGCTGGAGTGTCCATCCTTGGTCTAGCTGACAAGGTGGGCAAAGGGGTGGCTTTGCGAGCAGAGGACGCAACAAGATCGTGAGTATCCTTCTGTATCAAAGAAGCGGCAATCTCCTTAATCAGGTCCTCTGGAAAAAGGCACTTGGAAAGAGGAGCAAACAGAAGTTCGGATCTCTGGCATGGTGTAACTCCAGCTGAAAGGAATGAGCATAGGTTCTCACGCTTCTTAAGGACTCCGGACACAAAAGTTAGCTATTATAATCACCGGCTAAGTTAAATATTGAAAAATATGTTATTACAAATATTATTTACCGTATCTTTATAAAATCATACATACGTAGCAAAGCAGGAAAACAATCTATGAGAGAGAGAGAGAGAGAGAGAGAGAGAGAGAGAGAGAGAGAGAGAGAGTTGTTTTACATACGTAAATGTAAATTTAAAAAAAAAAATAGCCCCATTTCATATAAAATAGATTACAAATATTTTACTTTATCATATTACAGTAGTCTGTATAATACTGTAAAGTTCAGTACAGTATGTTGTTGTTAAAGTCGTGGCGATGAAATTCTCACGAAACAAAAACACGCCATTTGAGTACAACAGCTGATTCTCTCTCTCTCTCTCTCTCTCTCTCTCTCTCTCTCTCTCTCTCTCTCTCTCTCTCTCTCTCTCTCTCTCTCTCTCTCTCTCTCTCTTCATGTTATACAATACTGTACTTACATTTAGATGAAGAAGCTAAAATTAGTTTCTTAGTGTCAATTAAATACGAAACGAAATAATTAGGCCGAGTCTACATCCATTTCAATCATAGCTAAAAATACGGCATCCGATTTCATCAGCAAACCACTATTTTTTGGGAAATATCATTTTATTTTAGAAAATTGCCACTCTTTAAATAGTTAATTGCACATTAAGAAAGCGTGTACTTTTGTTTTTAAATTTCAGGTTTGTTTTAAAAATCGAGTATTGTTGACTTCTTTTTTTTTTACTTTTGGCTGTGATTAGATCAGCTGTCATCTAGCTGCCGCTCTTGAGTGTGTACGAATACACTAACAAAGTATCATTTATACCATTTCTTAACTTATTCAAACCGTCTACAGTATACAGTTGATATTACATAAGCACCAATGTGTTATAACCTATCAAATTTTTTTTGTTTATTACATTTAAACCCCCTTCTATCTCTCTCTCTCTCTCTCTCTCTCTCTCTCTCTCTCTACCTCTCTCTCTCTCTCTACCTCTCTCTCTCTCTCTACCTCTACCTCTCTCTCTCTCTGTGGGCTACTTTTCACTACCTCCCATTCCTTACCTCTCTCTATATCTCTAACAAATGATATCTTTGTTGCTCCTCAAAGTTTCATTTATATTGAAAATCAATCATGATTCAATTTTCCTTACTTTCTCCAATCTCGCACCATTGGTCACATCGCGGTATTTTCGATATTTCCGGAAAATCCGCGATATATGTATATACATGCGTTATGAAAAAAATCCGCGAAGTGGTGAATCCGCAATGGTCGAACCGCGAAGTAGCGAGGGTTCACTGTATATATACATAGGATACCACAGTGTGGCGAAGAGAGAATTTAGATAAATGAGTAGTTTGTCGATTTTCTGGACGACGAAGGGATCGGTGTCCTTACAATCCCATGAGGAAAAAGCACCATTTGCTGTCATTTGCACGTTAAAAATGCCTTTTACCCGTGTTGCTCGTGGTTTCCTTTTTGTCGTGAATTTAGTGCCTTTTAGGGGTGTTTAAAATTCAAGGTAAAATAGCTCAAAACCGGTCTTTTTGCGACATTCTAGAGCATCGGAAACGTTCTAAAACACCTACAATTACATCATGTTCCGATTTTTTTTTTGCCGAAAATACTGTCGTTTTAATGTAAAAATTTACCGAGTACGTAGGTGACGATATCGAGGCGAGCTAGACATTATGGACAAATATTTTGTTTACATCGCAGATCAGACCAGATTCAGGTTGAGGCTTTGCCTTTGCAACGGCTCCTCTTTAAGTATTTTAGTTTTATGTGTTCCTTATTTTCACTAGTTTTTCTTTCTCTTTTCATCAACATTTGTTGCAGTACACTTTTCTTATTTTCAATATTTTCTTCACATAAAAAAGGAATTTTCCAACTGTTTGTGCACTATTTTCTTTGTATGGTTGTTGGAGCTCAATTGCTTTTTATTCTTATATCACTATAATGTGGACAATATAATACACATATATACAATATATACAGTTTATATTTCCATCTTGATGTCTGTTTTTTTATGTTCAAGCCCAATGTGTTTGCCCTTGCTCTGAATGATAAAACTGATGAAAATGTGTTGTCATATAGGCCTACTTCCTCCTATACGATTTCACTTTTCCAGTTTCACTAAATAAAAATAATCCTACTATTTTCCTTAGGTCTTACCTTATATGGTCGTTGTAGCTCAATTACTGCATTCCTTTCTCATTCCTTTCTTTTCTATATTCCTAGCAAAACAACAAAAGATGTATCAAATCTTCCTCCTCATTTTCACAAAAATTACATTTTACATTCCCCCCATTGTGTCTATTTACAATATTTAGTTTTAACGTATTGGTCCTTTCTCAAAAAATATTACTGAAGCAAATGTGTTCTCATAAAATTCCTCTTCTTTAGTTTCTTTCTTCCACGTTCTATATATTTCTAAGCTTACTTTACTTTCTATTTCTTCTTTCCACTTTTCAGTATCCCACTTTCTGGTTTCCGTTTTTATTTCTGCCTTGTTCATTCTTTTTATTTGTCTTATGCCTAAACTTAATTCTTCCAAATACTTTGCAGGTTGTTTCCACTATCTTCTTTCTTTTTCTTGAATATCCTGGATAATTGTTTTCAGTATTTCCTTCTTCCCCTTCAGGGTACGATTTAAGTTCTGCAGCTTCCCATCCATCACCCCTACCTTCATAGAAGATGCACTTATCTCCCCTCTTAGAGTAGTATTAGCTGTGCTTTCAGTGGCACCTAAAATCTTCCTGTGTACCCCATTCTCTATTCTTTGTAGTTTCTCTATTTTAGTTTCTGTTAGATTTATGATACTTGATCCATATAAAATAGATGGTAAAGCAATACTTTTCCAGAACGTTTTTCCTATCATTCCTTTATTGCAACTTTTCTCTATAACTGAATATGTTAGATTAGCTAATTTTTGTGGCTTTTCTATCATTACCCTTTTCTGAGTTTTAAATATATTCTCATTATTATCTAGCTTTATTCCTAAGTATGTTAAACTTTCTACTATTTTGATTCTCTCTCTGTTATCTGGCTTTTCTTTCATATTGTAAATAATAATATTACTCTTTTCTTTATTAATTTCTAACCCATATTTTTTACCAGTTTCTACTAATATCTGGATGTTACGCTTTGCATTATGTATATCCTGTGCAATTATTAAGGCATCATCTGCAAAAAAAATAATGATTCTACCTTTATTAATTGATTTCTGAAACCGTTTCCTTCCTCTTCTATTTTCTTCATGAAAATATAAGTAATCAGTTTAAAAAGTGAAGTTGATCCTGTGCAACCCTGTTTAATTCCACTCGTAACCTCCATTCCTTGTTCTATACCTTCTCCTATGCCCGTAGTATTTCCTTGATAAATATTTGCAATTGCACTTATGATTGTGGTGTTAATTCTATATTCTTTTAAAACTTCTATTAGTACCTCCCTTTTTACAGAGTTAAATGCTTTACTAAAGTCTATCGCGGTTACTATTAGGGGTTTCTTGTTACTACAGCTCTCTTCCACACAATACTGTAATATAAAGATATTGTCCTCTATCCTGCCTCCACCTGTAAATCCTGCTTGACATTCATTGTCTTCTTCATTCATTCTTATGTGGTCTTCTATTTCCTCTTTCACCATGATCATGAATATTTTATAAGAAATATTCAATAGAGCTAGAGGTCTTAGGTCTTTTGCCATTGGCCTTCTTTTCTTTCCAGCCATCTTTGTTCTTGACTTCTTCCACATAATTGGTTTTTCTTTTTCGTCCAACTCATTTTGATAACATTTCTGTAAGGTTTCAAGACATATTTTGCTTTTTCCCAGTGCCTTATAGAGCTTGGGTTTTAGGCCATCTGGTCCTACCGCTTTTTCTTTCTTTAGTTTTCCCAGGCAATTCTTTACTTTTTCTACTGTGAATTTTGGATTTTTCATTGGTTTTATTTTCCCTTTTGTTACCATTACAAAGTCATAGTGTCCCATAAGTACATCCGGGATATTATATCCATCTATTCTTGTGGTGTCTTCCTGATGCGCTATTTCATTTTCATATTCTGTCCATTTTTCTTCATTCCAAACTGAGTCTATTTTATTTTCATGCTTACAATATATAGTTTTCCAGTATTTGATTAATTCCTCTTTTGGTTTTTCCTTATTTAGCTTATTTCCTTGTTCTCCATACAGTTGTATAACTTTGCCATGGGCTCTCTGTCTGTTCCTTATTCTATCAATATTCTCCAAGAGTTTTTTATTTTTATCCATTTTTATTTCTTCTGTTATCTTTTTTTTTCCAATATAGTAATTTCCTTCTTTATCGTTTCTTGCACTTCCATCTCCTTTTGATCATATCTCTCTTCTAATACCTTTTTTACTTAGATATTGGATTCATTTCTTTTCTCTGTTTAAATCCTTCCTTTCCTTGATGCCTTTTCTTATTTCATCGTTCATCCAGGGTTGCTCATGTACCTTTTCTTCTTTAAGAACTTTCCTTTTATATACTCTTGCCAATTTTTCTTCTGCAGCCTCTTCTATTATCAGGTCCATTCCTTCTATTCTGTCTATTTGTCTATCTCTTACAATTTCCTCTACTCTTGTTGTATATTCTCTTAAACTATTTTCATCTGTCCTAAAGTATTTTACTTCCTTCCATCTTCCTTTGTTAAAATTCTTATTCTGGTCACTCATAAATTCTAGTTCTATAGTGATCAGATTATGATCCGAGATGTCAAAGCTCAATTTTTCAACGTCTATATTCATTTCCTTAAAGTTTTTATACATTCGTTTACTGGTACACTTTTTGTTGCAATCTTTCCCATGTATAAATCCCTTTACATCTTAAATCTCCATTTAATAGGACTAACCCATGGTCATTCATCCAATCGAGAATCATTTCACCGTTCCTGTCTAAATTCTGGTAACCTGAAAATCCTACATGTCCGTTAAAATCCTCTATCAACAATGCCTCTTCTTCGTTTAGATTTCTAATAATTCTTTCACATTCCTGCTTTATTATCTTATCCCTACTTTTGTCTTCTTCAGTATTTCCTGCTGACAAATAAACCAATAATAATTTAAATGTACGATTATATGCATTACACTTAACATACATCAGATCTTTACTTTCAGCTTCTATCTTTTCCATTTCGTGACTGTCACTATTTCTATAAAGTATCATCAAACCTCCTCCTTTTTTATCATTCATATTCCTCATATTTCCTACTTTTTTAACACCCTTACTTAAATTTAATCTAACTTTTGGTGTGTTTCTGTCAAGCAAAAAAAGTTTATTTCTACTATTTAATTCCTTCTCAACTTCCATCAGTTTTTGTTTTGTTAAGCATTGTATGTTCAACAAATAAATCTTAAAGTTTGTTTTTATTTTGTTTTGCTCACTCAGAAAAATAAGTTTTCGGGCTTACTTTTTCGAAACTCCTGACACAGTAGTAGTATCGAACTATGCACTGATGTTTAACGGCACCTCTGAGTGGTCGTGTGACGTGTTTTAGTTTTAAATTTATCTTTCTTTAATGTTATTTTCTTTCTCCAAATCCGGAATGATCTGGTAAGAAATTTCTCTTTCTTCTTTTCTCCATTTCTTTCATTGAATCAAAGTGGCATGAAGAGGCAAAACGTGATGAATGGGAATTAGAAGTGTTGGTGAAAATAGCAAAATAAAAAAAGGAGACCTGACTGATTGCAATAATTAAAACTGTAGAACAAGTCAGTTGTTATGAAAATATATATAGTATGCTTATTCTAAAAAGAGTGGAGAGAAAGATTGATGAAAAGCTGAGAGATGAACAAGTAGGATTTAGAAAAGGTAGAAGTTGCACTGACCAAATTTTTATTTGAAGACATGTTGTACAGTAATAAGTAGAATATAGAAATCCCCTTTTGATGGCATTTGTGGACTATGAAAAAAATTTTTATAGTGTGCACCGCCCAGTTTTGTGGAGAGTCCTGTATTATTATGGAATTCCTCCTAAATATGTAAATTTGATTAACCATTTTCAGGAACATACCAAGTGAAAAGTTAATGTTAATGGAGTCTTATCAAATGAATTTCCAGTGAACAGTGGAGTACTCCAAGGGAATGTGTTGTCACCTATGTTGTTTATCTTCCTCACGGATTTTGTAATGCATAGAACAGTCAGATATGGTGGAGAAGGACTGGATTGGATTGGCGATAGGAATTTAACAGTCCTAGAGTACGCTGATGATGCTGGCCTTGTTAGCATAACACTACAGGATTTGCAATGCTTGCTTACCAGAATGAATGAAATATCACAGGAGGTTAGGCTGAAGATAAATAGACGAAAGAGAGAGACGATGAGAACGAAGTATGCAATGGAAGATGAAATATCATTGGAAAGAGAAAGGATTAATGAGGTAGAATCATTTAATTATCTAGGAACTATGATCTCCAATACAGGGTATTTAGAATTAGAGTTTAGTGAAAGATTGGAAAAAGCAAATCAGACAACGGCTAGGTTGAGCAAAATTTGGAAATCAAATCGCCTGAAATCACTTATAAAAATCAGACTATATATCAGTTTAGTGAGATCCGTGTTACTGTATGGACATGAATCGTGGTATGATAATGAAACAATTTCCAATAGATTTAGTAGATTTGAGAACAAGGCCCTCAGAAGGATATTAGGAGTTAAATGGCAGGACAGGATTAAAAATGAAACTATAAGAGAGATTACTCAAGTACCATCTATGGATGAGATCTCGATGAGGGGTAGACGGAGATGGTTTGTGCATGCTCTCTGCACTCCCCAAGAGATATTAGTTCACCAAACTTTTAACTGGGCTCCACAAGGCACTAGAAGAGTTGGAAGATCCAGGCCTACATGGCTGAGGACTATGAAGCACGAAGTAGCATATGGTGAATGGAGAATTATTGAATTAAAAGCTCAAGAGAGAGACGACTGGTGAAATCTAACCGAGGCCCTTTGCGTTAATAGGCGTAGGAGGAGATGATGATGAATTAAAGTTCCAAAATTACACACACACACACACACACACACACACATATATATATATATATATATATA